>NC_052065.1:37057375-37220561 GCF_903992535.2 Arvicola amphibius | reverse complement strand
CGCCCCCATTCAGCAGGAAGCAGTTTGGAGAGAAAAAACTGCGCCCATTTTCCCAAATATTGCTTATAAATGTTCTTTTACATTTAAAGGGGGAGATGATATAGATATGAATTTGCATTGGTATAGATTTTAAGGTCAATTTTGTTATATGTATATGTATTTCTGATCTTGATTAAGCTATTGTGATTGTAGTTCATTTTAAAAACTGTAATGTATAATTAGGAAATATAGGTTGTTAATGGATAATCATTGATAATAGTTAAGCTTGTAGTCAAGTTATTAGATTTTCTAGATATGTAGAGATATATTTCAGTTAGATAAACATTTTTCATATCTTTCAAAGACTGCAGAATATGGCATTTAATGTTTTAATAACTTAGGGTTTTTCATGACAATGAGACACGTCTGCTCCTGGCAGCACCAATCTATTTCAAGAGGAAGATGGGCATCGAAGAGGCTACTTATGGAGTTTGTTAGCCATTTGGGCAAGAAACTGCTCTTGGCTGGACTGTTCCATAAACTGGACACAAAGAACCCGCAGAGAGAGGACTGCTGATCTTGCCTAAAGGTGAGATGGTCTTTCGGGGTTCAGATTCATGAAAGAGTCTGCGAGACGTTCTGCAGGACACAGCAGAAAGTGACTGAACTGTCTTTGGAATTTCCTGCTTCATGAAAAATTCTGCTGGACACTATGGGCCTGAAGGCTGAAGATGGATGCCCCAACGGTACAGAGGAACTTTGGGTGACTGTCTAGGCAGCGAGTTGTCTCTGTCATTTCTAGAGTTTGAAAGTTACAAATGACTTGTTTACTTAGGTAATATTATATCCTTCTGGAGTCTTTGATGGAGTTGAAGAATAAATAGATAGTTATAGATTTCCTTAGTTATGATAAAAGATAAAATAGATTTAAATATTGTAACTGTAATACTTGCTTGATAACTGTTTTGTTATATGTAATTTTGCTATGTTAAAGTTGAAGCCTTTCTTTTTTGTTTAAACAGAAAAAGGGGAAATGATGGAGGAGAGTTATCTGTCTATGTTTCTTTCATTGGTTAATTAATAAAGAAAACTGCCTTGGCCCTTTAAGAACAGAAAATTAGGTAGGTGGAGTAGACAGAACAGAATTGTGGGAACAAGGAAGTAGAGTTGGAGAGACAATTCAGGCAGTCACCATAGTGAGTCACCATGATTCTCCTCTCTGAGATGGACGCAGGTTAAGATCTCTCCTGGTAAGCCACACCTTGTGGTGCTACACGGATTACTAAATATGGGTTAAAGGAAGATGTGAGAATTAACCAATAAGAGGCTACAGATAATGGGCCAGGCAGTGTTTAAAAGAATACAGTTTCCGTGTAATTATTTTGGGTAAAGCTAGCCGGGTGGCGGGACACAGCCCGCCGCTTCCTTCTACATGCCAGGTCCTCTAGCAAAAGATAATGCAGAAATTGATCAATTGTTGATTGGTAGTGTGCTGCAGGCCTCTGAATTTCATAAAAAACATCATGTCAATAGCAAAGGCTTGAAGAAGGGGTTTTCTATTACATGGCAACAAGCTAAGGAAATTGTAAAGAAATGCCCTACTTGCTCTTTTTATAACCAAACACCACTGCCTGCAGGGGCTAATCCAAAGGGCACTCAAAGGAATGAAATCTGGCAGATGGATGTGTTTCACTTTTCAGAATTTGACAAATTAAAATATGTACACCACACCATTGACACTTATTCAGGTTTTCAATGGGCAACTGCTTTAAGCTCAGAAAAAGCTGATTTAGTAATCACTCATTTATTAGAAGTTATGGCCATCATGGGTATACCTACACAAATAAAGACGGATAATGGTCCAGCTTATGTCTCTAGGAAAATGAAACAGTTTTTTGCTTATTACAATATTAAGCATGTTACAGGTATACCATACAAACCTACAAGTCAAGCAGTCAAAGAAAGATCAAATAGAACTATAAAGGATATGTTAAACAAACAGAAAGTGGTGGAAAATACCCCTAGAAATAGGTTACATAGTGCTTTATTAACCTTGAATTTTCTCAACGCTAATGAGAAGGGGACAACGGCTGCAGAAAGACATTGGATAATGGAAAAGTCTGCTGAATTAAATCAACCAGTTTATTTCAAGGATGTGCTGACCTCGCAATGGAAGCCAGGAGATGTGCTGCGTTGGAGAAGGGGTTTTGCTCTTGTCTCCACAGGAGAGGAAAAATTGTGGATACCATTAAAATTAATAAAGGTTCGGTTTGAAGAGGAGAAGCCCCTTGGAAAAGAAAATTAATTCATTCACAAGGATGATGATAATACTGATGGTAAGAAATGCATATAGGTTGGGGGCAGGGTTCTTTTCTTATCTCCACAGGAAACCACTCATCTTCAAAGAACCTAAGGGACCCTGGATATTTAAATACTGATGGATGGACACTAGTTACAACTTAATATGGATCAACACAGAACCTGAATAGGTTTAGTAAGTATAAAACATTTTTTAAATATATACATTACTGTGCTTTTATTTATATGTATATAGAGCTGGTTTTGGAGTTGGATTATGGCTCAGTCCCTCTTCAATTCCAAGCCTGTTGATAAGAGATATCTCAGAGATTCTGTCTCAGGTCAGGAGCCATGAAATGGGACAGAATAATAATAGTAATAATAATAATAATAATAATAATAATGATGATGATGATGATGATGATGATGATGATGATGATACTTGATAAACTTTCTTTGCCTTTCCTCATATCTGTGTCTGTCTTTATTATACCTTCCATCAAATATATATATGTCTGTATATGTCTTTGTAGATAATGTTTACCTTTCCTGTAACAAACAACAAATTTTCCTTCAGTAATCTTTGAAGTTTCCAGGATGAAGATGTGGCCCCACAACATCAATTTCACCTGGTTACTATGACGTCATGTTTTTAATAGCGCTAAAATTAGACCTTTTTTGGGGGGTTTTTTTGGTACCAACTACACAAAACAGTTTCAAATGGTATACAATTTTGACAACACTCTGGCCGGACCTCCTCAAAACACTCAGAGGCTAGTTACAATTTCCTCGACCAAATGTTATTCTGGGAATTTTACCATCATTTGCTTTCACGGGACCCCCTGAGAAGAACGTCGCCCCCATGTCAGCTGGAAGCAATCTTAGAGGACGATGCCCCCTCTCCCAACAGAGTTTGCCCTCTGGTTTAGGGACATCATTTAGTAGTTGGTATAGGGTTGAGGGGATGGGGGAGGTATTATATGGACTCAAGGGTGTTTATGAAAAAAAAAAGGGGGGATTACCTGGTTTGATGGGATGATTGGTATTTGTGAATTATTGTTATTAGAAAATTGCATTGGTGTTGATTCTTGTATATTGAACATTGTATGTGAGTATGCTTCTACCTCTATTGTATGAGAGTATGCTTCTACCTCTGTTTAAAACAATTGTTATATTGAGATATTTATCATATTGCAATGTACATTTCTACCTCTGATATTCTGATATTATTTGTATAATGACATTGTTTACGTTTGGGAATATTGTCCTCATTTATTGCACAGTTGTTTTTCAGGTTTTTTAGATACATAGAAATTATATTTAGTATAGATAGTATAATCTCCGACCTCTTTGAAGAGCTGTAGAACATGGCCTTTAATCTAACCTAGAGTTTGGTACTTATGAGACACAATCTCTCCTGGCAACACCACTCTACTCCCGAGAGAATGTTGAGCACCAAAGACACTCCACTGGGAGCTTGTCTTCTTCTTGGCAGAAGTGGCCTTTAGGCAAAGAAAAAGCCCATACCTCGACCACTGACAGAGTTTCAGAGTATCCGTAAATGGAAAAAACCAGGATTGTCTTATCTTGCCAAGACAGGGTTGGACAGTTCTACAAAAAGTTCCTTGCCTTCGAAAAATGTTATGTCAGTTGTGTTAGGCCTTAGCCAAAGTTGGTTGCCTCAACATTGCAAAACGAAACTTTGGGTGACTGCCCAGGTAGTTAGTTGTCTCTGTCACTTGTTGCACATTTTGGAAGTTTCTTGTTTGTACTTCCTGGTTGCTTAAGTAATATTACTTCCCTTCTCAGATCTTTGATGGGGTTGAAGATTAGATAATTGTAGTTACCCTCTACGTTATTTAGACTCCTTGAAATAGAATGCTTAATAAAACTTTTGTTATATGTTTCTTCTTAATATTGTTTGTTGTTTGTAATTTTATATTTATTATTTGTTCCTATTGAATATAGTTGTATTTGGTTTGGTTCTGTCTTATTTAGACAAAAGGGGGAGATGAAGGGGAAGCCTAGCCAAAAACCTTGTTTTGTAAGGCGTGTCCCCCTTGGTCTAAAGGCGTGTTCCCCCTTGGTCTAAAGGCGTGTCCCCCTTAGGCGTGTCCCCCTTAGGCTAATATTGACTTATAAAATCTTGCGGGCCTGTGGCCCTCCTGCTCTTTGTTTTCCTGTGCTCCTCGCTGGAACCTTGGATTTGTAAGTTCCCTTTCCTTTCCTTTATTAAAACTGAATTATATATATTAAAGCTTGTCTGGTGAATCATAACTGCCGATCAACCACGCACCTTCACTCAGAGAGGTGAAAAAAAAAAAGCTTTTGCATCTGCCTGGATGAAAATGTCATAATGAAATGACATAATTAATGATGTCAAATGAAACCCATTCTTTTATGCTTTAACAGAATAATAAAGATATTTTTACTATAAATCATTTATATTTAAAAAGTTGCTACCATCACCTAGCTGCATGGTGTTTTATTTGTGAGTTCACTACAATACACTTCTTTTCACAAATAAATAAATACATTTTATAAATAGCAAAAGGAAAACAAAAATTAGAAAGTATATTCAAAGAGATTGTGCCAGTTGTCCTCTATCACAAAACTGACTAGTACTGAGCTTTGACCTAAATAAAAGACAGTTAAAATATTATCTCTTCTTACAAATAGTGCTTGACAATCCACAACCCCAGAGAAGCTAGGTAAAAAGGAGGACCCTAAGAGGGACACATATGTAGGGGCTTGGGAAAGGGAAATAGTTAAGATTTCCTGGGTAAACAGGAAAGAGAAATAGAAGGGAGGGGGTGTGGTATGGGTACATGAGGGCATCAAAGGCCAGGTTGGGGGAGAGATGGAAAGAGGGAGCAATGAAAGAGATATCTTGATAGAGGGAGCTATTATGTAGTTAGGGAGAAACCAGGTGCTCCGGAAACTTCCGGGAATGGACAAGGGTAACCACAGCTAAGACTATTAGAAATAGTGAAGAGGGTGCCTGAATTGGCCATTCCCCTAGAGTCAGATTAGTGACTACCCTAATTGTCATTGTAGAACTTATATCATGTAACTGATGGAATCAGATGCAGTGATCCACAGCCAAGCACTGGTCTGAGCTCCTGGAGCTTAGTTGAAGAGAGGGATGAGGGATCATATCAGCAAGTGGGGTCAAGATCATGATTGGGAAAACCACAGAGACAGCTGACCCAAGCTCATGGACTCTGGACTGACAGCTGGGGATCCTACCTGGGACTGAAGTAAACTCTCTGAATGTGGGTGACAGTTATGTGGCTTGATTTGCTAGGGGGCAGGAAGTGGGACCAGGACTTATCCTGGATGCATGAAATTTATTTTTGAAGCCTATTCCCCATGGTGGGATACCTTGCTCAACCTTGATATGGGGGAAGGAACTTGGTTCTGCCTCAACTTGGTATACCAGACATTTTTGACTACAAAGGGAGGCCTTGCCTCCTTGGAGGAGTGGATGGGGAACGTATGGGGGAGATAGGGAGTGGGAGAATAGGAGGAAGACGGAACTGGGGCTAATATGTAAAAAATTTTAAAATTAAAGAGAAAAAGAAGAGAGGAAAGTGTGCTTGATCTTCTGGTCTGACCTGAAATCCCACTCCAGTGCTGTAATAGCACTTGGGGCATTGAGTTTAAGTTATGGTATATGATCTGATAGCCCTAAGAAGGAAATTTTTTTGGAGTAGTAGATATGTATTTTTCCATATCACCAAACCAGTGAGTGGTTCATAGGAGGCAAACTTAAGTTTTAAAGCTGAAATAAGCTCATTATATCCTTAATGGTATCTGAGATGAGGATCCTACAGCAATGGGCCTTGGTCATTGTATTAATCCAATATTCTCATCATTTCCTACCTTGACATTTATCTTTTGGAAAGTAAATTATAATGAGATTGATTTCTTTTACTTCTATGTAAAAGTTTCTTTTCTCTCATAGTTGAGACGTTTTTAACTAGTTATAGTTTTAGAGTACAGTATTTAAAAATGATATGAAAATGGGATTTTAGTGTTTATGTGTCAGTGTTTTACAGGTGAAAGTGCATTGCCAATTTGTGCTTAATGAAAGTGTACATGCACACATGTATCTTCAGGCATATGTGAATGTCTGTCTGAATGCTTGTTTCTGAGCTAAACTACTAGAATATGACAATAAAAATACTCATCATTTCTCCTTTACATAGTTTCAACTGATTTTGGATAAAAACTCAAGAATCAATGCTCCAGCTTCCTTGACCCCCGAATCTTTCTGGTCATTCTGCAGGGGTTTCTCCCCGCGCCTTCTGCCCTTCTCTTCCTATCCCATCCCAGCGTCCCTAAAGCACCTCTCCACTCCTTAGGGACCAGAAAACCACCCTGCTCAACCTTATCCAGGCTGGGAGTCATTGGTGAGGGGGGAGTTCCTTTATCTCACTCAGCTTCCCACTGGCAAGCTGGGCCTTTGTCTGAGATACCTGCCCAGCAAGGAGTCATTAGCCTGAAACAGAAGAACCAGTGGAGGAAAAGGGGTAAGAGGCTGCCCTCCAGGCAAGTCTGAAGATTCCGGCAAGGGAGTTCCACCTCCTTCAGATTGTGCTGCAAGGTTCGCTGTGGGATACTCCATCCCAAACTGCCCCCACCTTTGCCCTATTGTCCCTGTGGTGTCCCTCTGCTATCAGGAATCCCTGATTCAGTGCTGTGGAGTTCCATCTGGAAGGGTGAGTATGTACTATCCTGGGGCTACCTGTCCTGGAAGAGAGCACATCCCCCCTCCCCCAGTGCCTGGTGCAGGGGTGTCTTTGTTACACACGTCCCTACCTCTCCCATGCCTACCCTAGTGTATCCAAGTGTCCTGCTCCTGTACCAAGGCCACCCACACAGAGGTGAGATAGGCTGCCCTCTAGGCAGGTCTGAGGATTCCAGCAAGGGAGTGCTGGCTCCTTCAGATTGGGCTGCAAGGAATAGCTCCTGCTCCAGCACTGAGGAGAGCCACCCAGATTCAGTCACAGCAAAGATTGGACCAAGACACTAAGTCTATCCTAGCTCCATTTGAAGAAAGAGATGGGCAGGCGCCAATGCAAGAACTACTCCAACAACATGAAACGCAACATGACATCACCAGAATCCAGGCATCCCGAAACAACAAGAATTGTACACCCTACTCCAGAAGAAATAGAAGAAATCGACCTTAAACAGTACTTTATGAAAATAATAGAGGACCTTAAACAGGAGGTAAAAAACTGCCATAAAGAAATGGAGATGACAAACAAAAAGGTAAACGAAATAAATAAATCTCTCAAAGATACCCAAGAAAAAGCAATCAAACAGGTAAGGGAAACAGTTCAAGACCTGAAAAATGAAATGGAGGTAATGAAGAAAACACAATCTGAGGGAAGACTGGAAATGGACATTCTGAGTAAATGAACAGAAACTACAGAGACAAGTATTACCAACAGAATACAAGAGATGGAAGAAAGAATCTCGGACTCTGAAGATACTATAGAAGAAATAAACTCATAGATAAAAGAACAAATCAAATCCAACAAATTCTTAACACAAAACATCCAGGAAATCTGGGACACCATGAAAAGACCAAACCTAAGAATAATGGGTGTAGAGGAAGGAGAAGAATTACAACTCAAAAGCCCAGAAAACATATTCAACAAAATTATAGAAGAAAATTTCCCCAACCTAAAGAAGGATATTCCTATGAAGGTACAAGAAGCCTACAGAACACCAAAGAGACTGGATCAAAAGAAAGCATCCCGTGCCATATAATAATCAAAACACAAAAAATACAGTATAAAGAACAGATATTAAGAGCTACAAAGGAAAAAGGTCAAGTAACATATAAAAGGAAACATCAGAATTACACTTGACTTCTGTCGGGAACCATTTTCCTAAAGGATAGGTTTGTCAGGGACCATTTTCCTAAGGATAGATTTGTCAGAGACCATCGTCCTTATATGGATAGCAGAGGTCATTGCCCTAAGGATGTTTACAGAGATCCCACCCCTCATTCCAAGTATCTTGAGAGCTATCTGTTAACGTAACCCACCCCTAACTCCAATGTTAATGGATCACATCTGTTAACTGAACCGCCCCTTACTCCAATGTTAATGGATCACATGCTTTGGCTTACTCCAGGTGCTGGCTAATGACCTTCAGTTACCCCGGCAGAGTTCCTGCCTACCTAACTCCACCCCATTCAAGGGTATATAAGCTGTAACTTTCACCCCAATAAACGGAGACCTTGACAATAGAATCTTGCTTGGTTTCCTTCCTCTCTCCAGCTCATGTCTTGCAGGTAAGCGCCCCTTCAGAGAAGCCTGAATAGCTGACCCGCCAAGTGGGGTTAGACTTCTCACTGGAAACCATGAAAGCCAGAAGGTCTTGGAGAGATGTGCAACAGACACTAAGGGAACATGGATGCAAGCCCAGACTACTGTACCCAGCAAAGCTTGCATTCACCATAGATGGAGAAAACAAGATATTCCAGGACAAAAACAGATTTAACCAATACGTAGCCATAAATCCAGCCTTGCAGAAAGTAATAGAAGGAAAATCACAAACCAAGAAGTCCAACAATGCCCACAATAACTCAGATATCTAGCGATCCTTCAACCGCACAACTAGAAGAAGGGAAACAAACAAACTCTACTACAAAAAAAATGTCCGGAGTTAACAACCACTGGTCATTAATATCACTTAATATCAATGGACTCAATTCACCTATAAAAAGGCACAGGCTAAGAGATTGGATACAAAAACAGGATCCAACATTCTGCTGTTTACAAGAAACACACCTCAACCACAAAGACAGTCACCTACTCAGAGTAAAGGTTTGGGAAAAGGTTTATCAAGCAAACGGACCTAAGAAACAAGCAGGTATGGCCATATTAATTTCTAACAAAGTTGACTTCAAACTAACATCAATCAGAAGAGATGGAAAGGGTCATTTTATACTCATAACAGGAAAAATCCTTCAGAATGAAGTCTCAATCCTGAATATCTATGCCCCTAATATAAAAGAACCCACTTATGTAAAAGAAACATTACTAGAATTCAAGGAAGCCATCAAACCACACACATTAATAGTAGGAGACTTCAACACTCCTCTCTCACCAATGGACAGGTCAATCAGACAGAAAGTGAACAGAGATTTAAAAGACTTAATGGAGGTAATGAACCAAATGGACTTAACAGACATCTATAGAACAATCCACCCAAAAAAAAAAAAAAAAGAATATACCTTCTTCTCTGTGGCTCATGGAACCTTTTTGAAAATTGACCACATACTCAGTAACAAAGCAAACTTCCACAGTTACAAAAAAATATTAGTAACCACCTGTGTCCTGTCAGATCACCATGAATTAAAATTAGAATTTAACAACAATGCTACCACCAGAAATACTACAAACTCATGGAACATGAACAGTCAACTACCAAACTACACCTGGGTCAAGGAAGAAATAAAGAAAGAAATTAAAGTCTTTCTTGAATTTAATGACAACCAAGACACAACATACTCAAACCTATGGGACACAATGAAGGCAGTGCTAAGAGGAAAGTTTATAGCACTAAGTGCGCACTTAAAGAAAACGGAGAAAGCACACCTTGGAGACTTAACAGCACACCTAAAAGCTCTAGAAAAAAAGAAGCAGACTCACCTAGGAGGAGTAGAAGGCTGGAAATAATCAAACTGATGGCAGAAATTAACAAAATGGAAACACAGAAAACAATCCAAAGAATCATTGAAACAAAAAGCTGGTTCTTGGAGAAAATCATCAAGATTGACAAACCTCTAGCCAAACTAATCAAACGGCAGAGAGAGAAAACACAAATTAATAAGATCAGAAATGAAAAAGGGGACATAACCACAGACACAGAGGAAATTCAGAGAATCATTAGATCTTACTACAAAAGCCTGTATGCCACAAAATTGGAAAATGTAAAAGAAATGGACATTGGTATAAGTACCATATACCAAAGTTAAATCAGGACCAGGTGAAAATTCTAAATAGTTCTGTTAGTCGTGAAGAATTAGAAACTGTGATCAAAAACCTCCCTACCAAAAAGAGCCCAGGACCAGATGGTTTCAATGCAGAATTCTACCAGAACTTCCAAGAAGACCTAATACCTATACTCCTTAAGGTATTTCATAATATAGAAACAAAACAGTCATTGCCAAATTCCTTTATGAAGCTACAGTTACCCTGATACCTAAACCACACAAAGATTCAACCAAGAAAGAGAATTACAGGCCATTTTCACTCATAAACATTGACACAAAAATTCTCAATAAAATACCGGCAAACTGAATCCTAGAACTCATTAGAAAAATTATCCATTACGATCAAGTAGGCTTCATCCTAGAGATGCAGGCCTGGTTCAACATACAAATATCTATCAATGTAATCCATCATATAAATAAACTAAAGGAAAAAATTATATGATCATCTCATTAGATGCTGAAAAAGCATTTGACAAAATTTAACACCCCTTTATGATAAAGGTCTTGGAGAGATTATGGATACAATGGTCATTCCTAAATATAATAAAGGCTATTTACAGGAAGCCAACACCTAACATCAAACTAAACAGTGAGAAACTCATGGCCATCCCACTAAATTCAGGAACAGGACAAGGCTGTCCACTCTCTCCTTATCTCTTCAATATAGTGCTTGAAATCCTAGCAATAGCAATAAGACAACATAAGGGGATCAAAGGGATTCGAATTGGAAAGGAAGAAGTTAAACTTTCATTATTTGCAGATGATATGATAGTGTACATAAGCAACCCCAAAAACTCCACCAAAGTACTCTTACAGCTGTTAAATGCTTTTAGTAACATAGCAAGATACAAGATCAACTCCAAAAAATCAGTTGCCCTCCTATACTCAAAGCATAAGGAAGCAGAGAGGGAAATCAATGAAGTATCACCTTTCATGATAGCCACAAAGCATAAAATATCTTGGGGTAACTCTAACCAAGGAAGTGAAAGATTTATTTGACAAGAATTTTAAGTCTTTGAAGAAAGACATTGAGGAAGATACCAGAAAATTGAAGGATCTCCCTTGCTCTTGGATTGGGAGAATCAACATAGTAAAAATGGCAATTCTACGAAAGGCAATCTATCGGTTTAATGCAATCACCTTAAAGATCCCAACAAAATTATTCACAGATCTTGACAGGACAATAATCAACTTTATATGGAAAAACAAGAAACCCAGGATAGCCAAAACAATCTCACACAGTAAAGGAACTTCTGGAGGTATTACCATCCCTGACTTCAAACTCTATTACAGAGCTACAGTATTGAAAACAGCTTGGTATTGGCATAAAAACATAGAAGTTGAACAATGGAATCAAACAGAAGACCCGGATCTTAACCCAAAAACCTATGAACACCTGATTCTTGATAAAGGAGCCAAAAGTACACAGTGGAAGAAAGAGGGCATCTTCAACAAATGGTGCTGGCATAAGTGGATGTCAACCTGTAGAAGAATGAAAGTAGATCCATATCTATCACCATGTACTAAAATCAAGTCCCAATGGATTAAAGACCTCAATATTAATCTGAACACACTGAGCATGATAGAGGAGAAAGTGGGACGTATTCTACAACATATGGGCACAGGAGACCATTTCCTACGTTTAACCCCAGCCCCACAGACATTAAGGGCAAAACTGAATAAATGGGACCTGCTGAAGATGAGCAGCATCTGTAAAGCAAAGGACACTGTTGCTAAGACACAAAGGCAGCCTACTGACTGGGAAAAGATGTTTACCAACCCTGCAACTGACAGAGGTCTGATCTCTAAAATATATAAGGAATTCAAAAGACTAGACTTTAAAATGCTAATTAACCCATTTAAAAAACGGGGCTCTGAACTGAACAGAGAATTCTCAACAGAAGAAGTTCAAATGGCCAAAAGGCACTTAAGATCATGCTCAACCCCCTTAGCTATGAGGGAAATGCAAATCAAAACAACTTTGAGATACCATCTTACACCTGTCAGATTGGCTAAAATCAAAAACACCAATGATAGCCTTTGCTGGAGAGGATGTGGGTAAGGGGTACACTCATCCACTGCTGGTGGGAATGCACACTTGTGCTACCACTTTGGAAAGCAGTGTGGCAGTTTCTCAGGAAATTTGGGATCAACCAACCCCAGGACCCAGCAATTCCACTCTTGGGAATTTACTCAAGAGATGCCCAATCATACTACAAAAGCATTTGTTCAACTATGTTCATAGCAGCATTATTTGTAATAGCCATAACCTGGAAACAACCTAGATGCCCTTCAGTGGAAGAATGGATGAAGAAACTGTGGAACATATACATATTAGAGTACTACTCAGCGATAAAAAACAATGACATCTTGAATTTTGCATGCAAATGGATGGAAATAGAAAACACTATTCTGAGTGAGGTAACCCAGACCCAAAATGATGAATATGTGATGTACTCACTCATAATCGGTTTCTAGCCATAATTAAAGGACATCGAGCCTATATTTCTTGATCCTTGAGAAGACAATAATAAGTTGAACCCAAATAAATATATACAGTTATCCTCCTTGATGTTGGAAGTAGATAAGATTGCAGAGCATAAATTGGGAACTTGGGGGTGGGGTGTTATGGGGGCAAGGGGAGAGGGGGGGAGAAAAGCATGAAGGGGAGAATGGGGTGAGCTTGGTGGAATGGGATGCTTGGGATGTAGGAATGGTGGAAATAGGAGCAGGGAAGCATATATCATAATTAAGGGAGCCATCTGAGTGTTGTCAAGAGACTTGACTCTAGAGGGGTTTCCAGGTGTCCAGAGAGATGCCCCCAACTACTTCCTTGGGCAGCTGAGGAAAGGGAGCTTAAAAAGGCCAGATCCTATAACCATACTCATGAATATCTTGCATATTACCATAGTACCTTCACCTGGCGATTGATGGAGACAGAGACAGAGCCCCACATTGGAGCACTGGACTGAGCTCCCAAGGTCCTGATGAGGAGCAGAAGGAGAGAGACATGAGAAAGAAAGTCATAACTGTGAGGGATGCGTTCACCCACTGAGAAGGCGGGACAGAACTAATGGAAGATCACCAAGTCCAGTTGGAATGGGTCTGATGGAACATCCGCCCAAATCAGATTCTCTGAAAGTGGTTGATCATGGAGGCTGACCGAGAAGCCAAGGACAATGCCGATGGGCTTGGTCTCTATGACAAGGGCAGGCTCTGTGTGAGCCTTGTCAGTTTGGTTGCTCACCTTCCTGGACCTGGAGGGATTTGGGAGGACCTTGGACTCATCATAGTGTAGGAAACCCTGATGGCTCTTTGGCCTGGAGAGGGAGGGAGTGGGGGTATTGGTGGAGGGGAGGGCAGGAAAGGAGGAAGAGGAGGGGAGGAGATGGAAATTTTTATTAATTATTTTAAATAAAAGAAAAATCCCCCCCCCAAAAAAGTATTAATGCTCCAGATTTAGAATAAGTATGTTCCTGGAAGTATTTTTGGAAAAGGGATAAATTTAATGAGCTACACTTCCTTGCTGGGAAGTAAGTTCTGAAAGGGTGAGTCATCCAATTCCTAATGTCACTATAGCTTCTATACAGGAGGCCTTTGGAGAGTAGCTTATTTTTTTTTAACCATACCAGCTCATACTCCAATATGGAGGCTTATCTTCCTCTGCTCAAATACTCATTTTCCTTAACTCAACAAGAGGATACCTTAGTTCTAAGAATTATTTGGAAAAATTAAAGACAATTATTAAAAACTAAGATTTGTTCTGGAGGTTTCTTGATGGGGTAGCTGACCAATCCCTTGTCTGAGGTGCGTGGCTGCTCTAGGACAAATAAGACCTTTAAAAGATCTGTGTTTGGGTAAGCTCCTCCTTCTTGGTTCCCTGTGAAGGGGAAGCCTAGCCCAAAACCTTGTTTTCTAAGGCGTGTCCCCCTTGGTCTAAAGGCATGTCCCCCTTGGTCTAAAGGCGTGTCCCTCTTAGGCGTGTCCCTCTTAGGCGTGTCCCCCTTAGGCTAATATTGACTTATAAAATCTTGCGGGCCTGCAGCCCGCCTGCTCTTTGTTTTCCTTCCCTCCTCGCTGGAACCTTGGATTTGTAAGTTCCCTTTCCTTTTCTTTATTAAAACTGAATTATATATATATTAAAGCTTGTCTGGTGAATCATAACTGCCGATCGACCATGCACCTTCATTTGGCGTCCAACTAGGGCATTTTGGAGCCTTCAGCTCCAGTTCCCACACTGCGTGGCAAGGATTGGGCCTTGGGCTCTTGATTGCTTCAGAGCAGTTTCCCAGACTAGCCTGTCCCAGCCCCGCTTGTACGGAGCAAAGGACGTGTGTGTGCGTGGGTGACTCAGTCCGAGCTCACTAACCCCTCAGGCAGCACCAGTCCTGGCTGAGTTCGGCCTGGGCCCTGACCTGCCGGAGACTAGTGGTTACTGCCGGAGTCCCAACATTCGAGCTCCGCCTGTACTACAGACTCGGTTTGGCCGAGCGGTTATTGCCCTAGCGACCTACTGGCAGGAAACGGTCATTTCAGGTAAAATTTCTTTTGATTAAAAAAAAAAAAAATGTCTGACCATATCACCGTTAAAAGCTTCTACAATCTATTTAATTATACTATGGTAAAAATATTACAGGACACATATGATATTCCCATAACTTGGATGTTTATAGGGCTTACAATTTTTCTCGTATTTGGTTTCTCCCTTACATGGTTTAAAAATAAAAAAATGATAAAGTCCTTACAAAATAAAACCAGGATTCTTAAGACAGAGGTTAAATGCTTAAAAAAGGGCACAACTGTTTTAAATGACAACTTTAAGTCGGTCGAGATATTTACAAAAACAATTCAGACTGACACCAAAAAAGAGTTTAAAGGTCTCAAAAAAGGAAATAGGGCTTTGTCTGATATGACTCGGTCAAATGAGCAAAATTTAAAAAAACTACAGTCTGATATTAAGGAGAGACTCATTGCTATGGAGGAGAGAACAGCTGATTTGGATCATAAACTTCAGTCCCTGTCTAAAACATTATCAGAGAAAATTAAAACTGCTAAATGTAAAAATCTTAGAGGACGACGCCCCCTCTCCCAACAGAGTTTGCCCTCTGGTTTAGGGACATCATTTAGTAGATGGTATAGGGTTGAGGGGATGGGGGAGGTATTATATGGACTCAGGGGTGTTTATGAAAAAAAAAGGGGGGGGGAATTACCTGGTTTGATGGGATGATTGGTATTTGTAAATTATTGTTTTTAAAAAATTACATTGGTGTTGATTCTTGTATATTAAACATTGTATATGAGTATGCTTCTACCTCTATTGTATGAGAGTATGCTTCTACCTCTGTTTAAAACAATTGTTATATTGAGATATTTATCATATTACAATGTACCTTTCTACCTCTGATATTATTTGTATAATGACATTGTTTACGTTTGGGGATATTGTCCTCATTTATTACACAGTTGTTTTTCAGGTTTTTTAGATACATAAAAATTATATTTAGTATAGATAGTATAATCTTCGACCTCTTTAAAGAGCTGTAGAACATGGCCTTTAATCTAACCTAGAGTTTGATACTTATGAGACACAATCACTCCTGACAACACCACTCTACTCCCGAGAGAATGTTGAGCACCAAAGACACTCCACTGGGAGCTTGTCTTCTTCTTGGCAGAAGTGGCCTTTAGGCAAAAAAAAAGCCCATACCTCGACCACTGACAGAGTTTCAGAGTATCCGTAAATGGATAAAAACAGGATTGTCTTATCTTGCCAAGACAGGGTTGGACAGTTCTACAAAAAGTTCCTTGCCTTTAAAAAATGTTATGTCAGTTGTGTTAGGCCTTAGCCAAAGTTGGTTGCCTCAACATTGCAAAACGAAACTTTGGGTGACTGCCCAGGTAGTTAGTTGTCTCTGTCATTTGTTGCACATTTTGAAAGTTTCTTGTTTGTACTTCCTGATTGCTTAAGTAATATTACTTCCCTTCTCAGATCTTTGATGGGGTTAAAGATTAGATAATTGTAGTTACCCTCTACATTATTTAGACTCCTTAAAATAAAATGCTTAGTAAAACTTTTGTTATATGTTTCTTCTTAATATTGTTTGTAATTTTATATTTATTATTTGTTCCTATTAAATATAGTTGTATTTGGTTTGGTTCTGTCTTATTTAGACAAAAGGGGGAGATGAAGGGGAAGCCTAGCCCAAAACCTTGTTTTCTAAGGCGTGTCCCCCTTGGTCTAAAGGCATGTCCCCCTTGGTCTAAAGGCGTGTCCCTCTTAGGCGTGTCCCTCTTAGGCGTGTCCCCCTTAGGCTAATATTGACTTATAAAATCTTGCGGGCCTGCAGCCCGCCTGCTCTTTGTTTTCCTTCCCTCCTCGCTGGAACCTTGGATTTGTAAGTTCCCTTTCCTTTCCTTTATTAAAACTGAATTATATATATATATTAAAGCTTGTCTGGTGAATCATAACTGCCGATCGACCATGCACCTTCATCCCTGCTCTTGTCTGGAACCCTATCTCTGTAAGTTTGCCCCATTTCCTTCCTTTATTAAAGCTGATTATTTTGGACAGGGCTAGTTTGGTTATTTCCCATTGCTGACCCACCACCACACTTCATTTTGGCGTCCAACCTGGGCATTTGGTAGTCTTCAGCTCCTGACACCAGCCACAGGGCGTTGGGCTTTTGTTTGACCCAGCAGTTGCCCCAGTGAGCTTGGGCAGCACCACAGCAGCTCTTTAACAACTGCTGAGTGGTTTTTCCCCCTCCCCGCCAACGCAGGAGAACTGCCATTTGCGCAGCTTTTGCGCTGTGGGGATCCTACGTTGATTTTAATTCAGCAGGTCGCTCCAGCACAGGTTCCCCCCCTCCCCCAGGAGCTGCTTGTGTCTCAGCTGCCTGCGTGTGCACAGGCTGAGGACAGAGCCCAGGTTCGAGCCGCCTGGTCCCGTGGTCCCACCTTGCGCCTGCCCAGAGCTTCAGGCCACCCCCCCCTCCTAGCCAGCCTTGCAGATTGCAGATTATACACTCTCAGTGCAGTTCCCTCCCCTGCTGGTCTCTCAGTGTGCCCATGCACCCTCTCAGTTCCTGGTGCCATATTTGGCTCTTTCAGCCATGTGGATCCAGGTGCACCCCGCTATCTACTGGCAGACAACAGTCATTATAGGTAAAATTTCTTTCGATTAATATATATATATATATATATGTATATGTATATGTATGTATAATATATATATATGTATATATATATGTATATGTATGTATAATATATATATATATATATATACAGATCTGATTGAAAATGTCTGATAATATCACCATTGAAAAATTTTATAGCTTGTTTGATTTCACAATGACTGAATTTTGGAGCGATGCAAATGTGGTTTCCTTTGGTTGGATATTTACAGGGCTTGGCATCTTTCTTATTTTTATATTTTTCATTATAATGTGGTTGGACAATAGAAAAATGATAGAGTCCTTACAGGCAGAATTTGAAAAATTAAGAAAGGGCACGGCTGTGAGAGACATCTTCCAAATGGTTGAGGCAATTTCAAAAACAATTCAGATTGACAATAACCACAGCAAGAAACAGTTTGAAGTTCTCGAGGAAAGGAATAGATCTTTGTCTGATATGACTCTGTCAACTGAGCAAAATTTGCAACAGGTTCAGTCTGCTGTTCAGAAAACATCCATTGCCGTGGAAGAAGAAACAGCTGATTTGAATCATAAATTTCAGTCCCTGTCTGTAGGAACTGAAACATTATCTGAGAAGATTCGAACTGTTGAATGTATTAATAAGACTTTATCAAAGGGCTATGAAAGATTAATGGACAGAATTTCAATACAAGACGACACAATTCATGCCATGAAAATTCTGTCCAAGGATGAGATATTATCTTTATTGGACAAACTTCACATCTTAGAATCCTCTATGAAGGCCTTGGAACATAATTCTGGACAAGAGATTCAGGCCTTGCAGAAGGCAATGGTAAACAGATTTGAAAAGATTGAGGAAATTATAGACTCTGATGAACAGGAGCAAATGTTACAAAAGAAAATCTTAACCCCCATCAGTGAATAGAACTCTCCGGGATAATTTCCATAAAGCTCTACCTGCCTTTCCAGTAATAGCAACAGAGAAGGTGAATGGTTCTAAAAACCCTAGGGTCGTCAAGGAATGTACATGGGAACCCGTCCGTATGAATGATCTCAAAGAAATTAAACAAGCCATCATGAATTTTGGATTACATTCGTCCTTTGTTAGAGAGATGTTCAAAACTTGGTCTATAAACAAAAAGACAAAGCCCCAAGATTGGGTACAATTAGTATCTGCTGTTTTAGAGAGCGGATCGCAATTAAATTGGAAAGGCATGTTGACAAGAGGCTAGACTTTTAGAACAGCAGGAAAGAGCAAAGGGAATTGAGATTTCCCTAGATCAAATTCTAGGTGAAGGACTTTTCTCAGATCCTCTAGAACAAGCTAATAATGACGAACACACCTTATCCATATGTACTACAGCAGCCTTAAAGGCTTGTGACAGGGTTCAAGACCCAGGACAGAGAATGGAATCATATATCAGAGTTAAACAGGGTCAGAGAGAACCATTTAGTGACTTTTTACAAAGACTAACTAAAGCTGTGCTAATAGGGATATCTGACCCAGAAGCAAGGCGTATAATAATTGAGTCTTTGTTTTATGAGAATGCCAGTGTGGAGTGCTAAACGATTTTGTGGCCTTTAAAGATCAGATCTGCACCCTTGGATGAATGGGTCTTGCATACAATGAATGTTGATACGTTTGACTATGGCACTGAAGCATGGGTAGAAGAAGCAATTTCCAATGGTAAAAGAAGGCATCAAAATATCAAATGTTTTAATTGTGGCAAAATGGGACATATGAAAAGGAATTGTAGACAAATGATTTCCAGAAATAATAATAATAATGCCTCTTCCAGGAATAAGAGAAATAGGAGGCCTCAGCCTTCAGGTTTATGTAGGAAATGTGGAAAAGGCAGACATTGGACGAACAAATGTAGATCTACAAGAGATAGACAAGGCAATCCACTGCCATCAGGAAACGCAATAGGGGGCCTCTCGCAGGCCCACATGGCAAATGTGGTCCAGTCATTTCCCGTTACTACAGAGAACATGCCTCGTCAGGAAAATTAGAAAGCCCCATGCCTGCTGTTAAAAGCAAAAACGGCCTGAAAGATGAGTTACGTGTATTTTGGCAAACTTCTATAAGTGATCAAAGACCAAAGTTAAGAGTGTGTGTACGTGACATTTTCATTACTGGCCTGCTGTACACAGGTGCAGATATAAGTATAATTACTCCAGGATCTTGGCATCCGTATTGGCCTCTACAGGATGTAAATGTTCAGTTCCTGGGAATTGGAACCCTATCTCAAGTAAGGCAGAGCACGAGATGGGTTGAATGCATAGGGACAGAAGGACAAATAGGAAAATTAAGGCCATATGTAGCTAATATTGCAGTGAATTTATGGGGCCATGACCTATTGCAGCAATAGAATACCCAAATTAACATTCCTGCTACATCTAGAGCCTATATTTCTGAGGAAAATATTAAAAGATATTACAGATGGTGAAAACAAGCTGTTTGGGCTGTACAAGAACACAAAGCAATTGATGCCCCTTCAGAAATACCAACAGCCCTGCCTCTAAAATGGTTGACTGAGAAACCTATATGGACAAAGCAATGACCTTTAGGAAAAGTTGCAGGCTTCAGAACAGCTGGTACAAGAGCAATTGGATGCTCAACATATAGACGAATCTACCAGCCCTTGGAATTCTCCTGTATTTGTGGTTAAGAAAAAAATCTGGTAAATGGAGAACGGTGACAGATCTCAGAGCTATCAACAAGGTTATTCAGCCTATGGGCTCTCTGCAATCTGGAATTCCTCTGCCCTCTTTATTACCAAAAGGATGGCCTCTCATAGTTATTGATTTAAAGGACTGTTTCTTCACTATACCTTTACAAGAAAATGATAGAGAAAAGCTTGCTTTCACAGTGCCTACTTATAATAACTCTCAACCTACCAGGAGATACCAGTGGACTGTCCTTCCACAGGGCATGTTGAACTCTCCCACCCTGTGCCAATACTTTGTAAATCAACCATTAGAAATAATACGCAAGCAATTTCCACAGTGTATAATTTTTCATGACATGGACGACATCCTAATATCTGATTCAAACATGGATACCTTAGAAAGACTGTTTGAAGAAGTAAAAATAGTTTTACCTAAATGGGGATTGCAGATTGCTCCTGAAAAAAATCAGAGAGGAGATTCTGTTAATTATCTAGGTTATAAAATAGGTTTGCAAAAACTTAAGACAAAAAAGGCACAAATTAGGAGAGATGGACTATGGACTCTTAATGACTTTCAAAGGTTGTTGGGAGACATTTCCAGCCTTCAACAGGCTGTTGGGATAACACCTGATACGATAATTCATTTAAATAAAACCTTAGATGGTGAAAAAGACTTAAACAGTCTCAGAGAATTAACAGCTGAAGCAGTAAAAGAACTGATAATGGTTGAAGAAAAGTTACATGAGGCACATGTGGATAGGGTGAATCCAGAACTCAGTTGTAGTCTCGTCATATTGCCTTCAAAAATTTCTCCTACAGGAATTTTAATGCAAAGAGATGATATTATCTTAGAGTGGATCTTTCTACCACGTAAACCAAGTAAGAAAATAAAAACTTATGTGGGAAAAGTTTCTGAATTAATTATAAAAGGCAAATTGAGACTTCGTCAACTAGCAGGCATGGACCCAGCAGAAATTATAGTGCCTTTCACTGCTGATGAGATAAAAAATTATGGGAAGACAATGAACAATGGCAAAGAGCTTGTGCTAACTTTTTGGGAGAAATTAATAACAACTATCCAAAAAGCAAGAGGCTTAACTTTATAAAGAGAACTTCTTGGATTCTTCCTCGAATCATCTGTGATGCTCCGATAACTGGAGCTCGTACATTTTTTACTGATGCTAATAAATCAGGGAAGGCAGGTTACAAATCAGAAGACTTAAGTAAGGTGGAACAAAGTCCTTATGATTCTGTCCAAAAGGCAGAATTATATGCCATTCTTATGGTGCTAAGGGATTTTAAAGAACCTTTTTAATATAGTTACTGACTCACAATATGCAGAAAGAGTTATCTTACATATTGAAACTGCTGAATTTATACCTGATGATACTGAACTAACCTCATTGTTTATCCAGGTACAAGACATGATCAGAAACAGGCTTTGTCCTATGTATATAACACACATCCGATCCCATATGGGTCTGCCAGGTCCTCTAGTATAAGGTAATGCAGATATTGATCAATTATTGTTTGGTACTGTGCTGCAGGCTTCTGAATTTCATGAAAAACATCATGTCAATAGCAAAGGCTTAAAGAAAGAGTTTTCTATTACATGGCAACAAGCTAAGGAGATTGTAAAGAAATGCCCTACTTGCTCTTTCTATAACCAAACACCACTGCCTGCAGGGGCTAATCCAAAGGGCACTCAAAGAAATGAAATCTGGCAGATGGTTGTGTTTCACTTTGCAGAATTTGGCAAATTAAAATATGTATACCACATCTTTGACACTTATTCAGGTTTTCAATGGGCAACCGCTTTATGCTCAGAAAAAGCTGATTCAGTAATCACTCATTTATGAGTTATCACTCAGTTATGAGTAATCACTCACTTATGGTCATCATGGGTATACCTGCACAAATAAAGACGGATAATGGTCCAGCTTATGTCTCTAGGAAAATGAAATGGTATTTTGCTTATTACAATATTAAGCATGTTACAGGTATACCATATAATCCTGCGGTTCAAGCAGTCATAGAAAGATCAAATAGAATTATAAAGGAAATGTTAAACAAACAGAAAGGGGTGGAAAATACCCCCAGAAATAGATTACATAATGCTTTATTAACCTTGAATTTTCTCTTTGCTAATGAGACGGGGACAATGGCTGCAGAAAGACATTGGATAATGAAAAAAAATTTAAATGTGTCTCAATGTACATTTCTATAAAGAATATTTATAAAAATATTTAGAGCTGGTTTTTGGAGTTGGACTCTGGCCCAGTCCCTCTTCAATTCCAAGCCTGTTGATAAGAGATATCTCAGAGTTTCTGTCTCAGGTCAGGAGTCATGTTATAGGACATAATAATAATAATAATAATAATAATAATAATAATAATAATAAATTTGTTAAACTTTCTGTGCCTTCCCTCATATCTGTGTCTGTCTTTAATACACCTTTCATTGAATATATAGATATATATAGATATAGATAGATATCTATCTATCTATATCTATATCTATCTATCTATCTATCTATCTATATATATATATATATATGTCTGTATATGTCTCTGTAGATAATGTTTACCTTTTCCATAACAAACAACAAATTTTTCTTCAGTAATCTTTGAAGTTTCAGGATGAAGATGGGGCCCCACAACATCAACTCCAACTGGGTATTATGATGTCATGTTTTTAATAGTCCTAAAATTAGATCTGTTTTTTGGTACCAGCCACACAGGACACTTTTGAATGGTGCACATTTTTGACAACATTCTGGCTGGATCTCCTCAAAACATTCAGAGGCTAGATACATTCTTCTTAGATCAAATGTTACCCTGGGTATTTTACCATCATTTGCTTTCACAGAACCCCATGAGAAGAATGTCGCCCCCATGTCAGCTGGAAGCAATCTTAGAGGACGACGCCCCCTCTCCCAACAGAGTTTGCCCTCAGGTTTAGGGACACTAATTGGTGGTTGGTATAGGGTTTAGGGGATGGGGGAGGTATTATATCGGCTCAGGGGTGTATATCTTGAAAAGAAAAGGAAGGATTAACTGGTCTGAAGGGATGATTGATATTTGTGAGTTATTGCTTTTAGAAAACTGTATTGGTGCTGATTCTTGTATATTGATATATTGAACATTGTATGAGAGTATGTTTCTACCTCTGTTTGAAACAATTGTTATATTGAGATATATACCATATTGCAATGTATATTTCTACCTCTGATATTATTTATGTAATGACATTGTTTACCATATTGCAATGTACATTCCTACCTTTGATATTATTTATGTAATGACCTTGTTTACATTTGGAAATCATTTTCTTCATTGATTTCACAGTTGTTTTTTCTCTTAGTCTTCAAGTTAGGTATTGAGAATTATATGTTTGTCATATTTATATTTAGGATGATCAGGTTTTTTAGATACATAGAGACTATATTTAGTATAGATAGTATAATCTTCGACCTCTTTGAAGAGCTATAGAACATGGCCTTTAATCTAATTATTTATGAGACACAATCACTCCTGGCAACACTGCTCTACTCCCAAGAGAGCGTTGAGCACCAAAGGCACTCCACTGGGAGCTTGTCTTCTTCTTGGCAGAACTGGCTTTTGGGCAAAGAAAAGCCCATTCCTCGACTACTGACAAAGATACAGTATATCCATAAGTGGATAAAACAGGATTGTCTTATCTTGCCAAGACAGGGTAGGATAGTTCTACTAAAGGTTCCTTGCCTTTGAAAAATGGTATGTCAGTTATGTTGAACCTTAGCCAAAGTTGGTTGCCTCAACATTGCTAACGAGATTTTGTGTGATTGCCCAAGTAGTCAGTTGTCTCTGTCATCTGTTGCACATTTTAGAAGTTTCTTGTTTGTACTTCCTGGTTGCTTAAGTAATATTACTTCCCTTCTCAGATCTTTGATGGGGTTGAAGATTAGATAATTGTAGCTACCCTCTACATCATTTAGACTCCTTGAAGTAGAATGCTTAGTAAAACTTCTGTTATATGTTCCTTGCTTAACATTGTTTGCTTCTTGTAATTTTATATTATCTGTTCTCATTGTATATAGCTGTATTTGATTTTGAATCTGTCTTATTTAGACAAAAGGGGGAGATGATGGGGTAGCTGACCAATCCCTTGTCTGAGGGGCGTGGCCGCTCCAGGGCAAAAAAATACCTTTAAAAGATCTGTTTGGTAAGCTCCTCCCTCTTGGTTCCCTGTTCTTCACTGGAACCCTGGCTCTGTAAGTTTGCCCCATTTCCTTCCTTTATTAAAGCTGATTATTTTGGACAAGGCTAGTTTGGTTATTTCTCATTGCCGGCCGACCACCACACTTCAGTTTCTTATAACACAATGAATGTCATTTCCCCTGTCTTCTGAGTGTGAATACATGGTATATTTTATACTTTGACTACATTTGTATAACTGTAAACAGAAAGGTGAAAAGTGATATTTGTTTAGAATAAACTTAAGAGGATTATTTAACTAAAACCTAGATATGGATCAATATCAAAACCAGAAAGGGACTAATATTATCTATACATGATATGTCTTTCGTGAGCCATATTAATTGTTCTATCTATCTGTCTGTCTGTCTGCCTACCTGCCTGTCGGTCCATCCGTCCATCCATCTATCTATCTATCTATCTATCTATCTATCTATCTATCTATCTATCTATCTGTATGTCTAGATATATCTACCTGTACAGTTGTCTATTGTCTACTATATATATATATATATATATATATATATACTATGTAGAGATAAATATCTCCACTATCTTATAAGCTTATTTATAAGCTTTACACTTTATAAGGTATATATACTTTAAAAGTGAATAGGTATGTTTATTAGTTATTTAAGATTATCACCAATTATTCATTAATGGTCTCTTAACCCCAATAAATGTGTTATACTTGGTCATAATGATAGCAGATTATGGCACTGTCATTGTTGTAAGGTCATTGTTCTCTGTTCATGTTCCTTCACTTGATATTTCAGGTGACAAAATTTAAATACAGAAAGGGTTATCTTTCCAAATATGCAAGGAATGTGTTTGGCTCTAGCTCCCACATGTGAAATTACAGCAGTATGTATAAAATTTGTTCTCCCTTATGATATATCACAAACTAAAGAATGTATAGTAATTTTGATGTATTGACATTTATATATAAATGTAAGGCTAAGACCGGGTAGTGAGTGCAACCAGGCAGGCCAGAGTTCCTTTGTTTCAATAGACTGCCTGCGGCAATTTAGGCCTTTTGTCTGCGAGCTCCCTGGCCAGCAAGGAGAAATGAATCTGTAAAGAAGATCCATAGGGGGTCATTTTGAGGAAGAGATGGGCAGGAGCCAATGCAAGAATTCTTCCAACAATCTGAAAAACAACATGAAAGCACCAGAACCGAGCAAACTTATAACAGGAGGATTTGAACACCTTAATCAAGAAGAAGTAGAAAAAATTGATTTTATGAAAGTAATAGAGTCCTTTAAACAGGAGGTAAAAACTCCCTTAAAGAAATGGATGAGAAGAATAACAAAAAGTTTGAAGAATTGAGTAAATCCGCAAATGATATCCTAGGAAACCAAGGAAAAACAATCAAACAGATAATGGAAACAGTGCAAGACTTGAAAACTGAAATGGAGGCAAGGAATAAAACACAAACTGAGGGCTGGCTGGATAAGGAAAATCTACATAAATGAATAGAGACTAAAGAAACAAGCATAACCAACAGAATACAAGAGATAGAAGAAAGAATCTCAGATTCTGAAGATACCATAGAGAAAATAAATGCATTGATCAAAGAAAACAGCAAATCAAACAAATTCTCATCAGAAAACATTCAGGAAATCTGGGACACAATAAAAAGACCAAACCTAAAAATAATAGGGGTAGAAGAAGGAGAAGAATTATAGCTCAAATGCCCAGAAAATATATTCAATAAAATTATAGAAGAAAAATTTCCCAACCTAAGGAAAGATATTCCTATGAAGGATCAAGAAGCATACATAACACCAAATAGGCTGGATAAACAAAATCCCCTCGCCATATTATAATCAAAACACAAAACGTACACAATAAAAAAAGAATATTAAGAGCTACAAAGGAAAAAGGTCAAGTAACTTATAAAGGTAAACCTATCAGACTAACACCTGACTTCTCTATGGAAACCTTGAAAGCCAGAAGGTCCTGGATAGATGTACTGCAGAAACTAAGAGACCATGGATGCAAGCCCAGACTACTATACCCAGCAAAGCTTGCATTCACTATAAATGGAGAAAACAAAATATTCCAGGATAAAAACAAATTTAAACAATACATAACCACAAATCCAGCCTTACAAAAAGTAATAGAAGGAAAATCACAAACCAAGAAGTCCAACAATGCCCACAATAACTCAGACATCTAGCGACCTTTCAACAGCAAAACTCAAAGAAGGGAAACACACAATCTCTACTACCAAAACAAAAATGATGCCCAGAGTTAACAACCACTGGTCATTAATATCACTTAATATCAATGGACTCAATTCACCTATAAAAAGGCACAGGCTAAGAAATTGGATACAAAAACAGAATCCAACATTCTGCTGTTTACAAGAAACACACCTCAACCACAAAGACATACATCTACTCAAAGTAAAGGGTTGGGAAAAGGTTTATCAAGCAAATGGTCCTAAGAAACAAGCGGGTGTGGCCATACAAATTTCTAACAAAGTTGACTTCAAACTAAAATCAATCAGAAGAGATGGAAAGGGACACTTTATACTCACAACAGGAAAAATTCATCAGGATGAAGTCTCAATCCTGAATATCTATGCCCCTAATATAAAAGCATCCACTTATGTAAAAGAAACATTACTAGAACTCAAGACAACCATCAAACCACACACACTAATAGTAGGAGACATCAACACTCCTCTCTCACCAATGGACAGGTCAATCAGACAAAAACCTAACAAAGAAATAAGAGAATGGAGGTTATGAATCAAATGGACTTAACAGACAACTATAGAACATTCCACCCAAATAGGAAAGAATATACCTTCTTTTCTGCAGCTCATGGAACCTTCTCAAAAATTGACCACATACTCGATAACAAAGCAAACTTCCACAGATACAAAAAAAATATTAGTGACCACCTTTGTCTTTTTGGATCACCATGGAATAAGTTTAGAATTTAACAATAATTCTACCCCCAGAAAGCTTACAAACTCTTGGAAATTAAACAGTCAACTACTGAACCACCCCTGGGTCAGGGAAGAATTAGAAAAAAATTAAAATCTTCCTTGAATTCGACGAAAATAAAGACACAACATACCCAAACCTATGGGACACTATGAAAGCAGTGCTAAGAGGATAGTTCATAGCTCTAAGTGCCCACATTAAAAAAAAAAAAAAACAGAGAAAGCTTACATTAGAAAATTAACAGCACAGCTGAAAGTTCTACAAAAAAAGAAGCAGACTCACCGAGGAGGACTAGAAGATTGGAAATAATCAAACTGAGGGCTGAAATCAACAAAATAGAAACACAGAAAACAATCCAAAGAATCAATGAAACAAAGAGCTGGTTCTTTGAGAAAGTCAACAAGATTCACAAACCTTGATCCAAACTAATCAAAAGGCAGAGAGAGAACATGCAAATTAACAAGATTAGAAATGAAAAGGAGGACATAACAACAGACACTGAGGAAATTCAGAGAATCATTAGATCTTACTACAATAGTTTTTATGCCACAAAGTTGGGAAATGTAAAAGAAATGGACTTGTTTCTAGATAAGGACGACTTACCAAAATTAATTCAAGACCAGGTGAACAATTTAAATAGACATGTAAATGGTGAGAAAATAGAAGCTGTCATAAAAAACCTCCCAACCAAAAAAACCCAGGACCTGATGGTTTTAATGCAGAATTTTATCAGAACTTCCAAGAATACATGATAACTATTCTCCTTAATGTGTTTCACATAATAGAAACAGAAGAGTCATTGCCAAACTCTTTTTAGGAAGCTACAGTCACTCTGATTCCAAAACCACACAAAGACCCAACCAAGAGAGAGAAATACATACCAATCTCACTCATGAACATCGATGCAAAAATTCTCAATAAAATTCTGGCAAACAGAATCCAAGAATACATTAAAAAATTATTCATTACAATCAAGTAGGCTTCATCCCAGAGATGCAGGGCTGGTTCAACATACGAAAATCTATCAATGTAATCCATCATATAAATAAACTGAAAGAAAAAAAAAACATATGATCATTTCATTGGATGCAGAAAAAGCATTTGACAAAGTTCAACACCCCTTTATGATAAAGGTTTGCAGAGGTTAGGAATACAAGGATCATACCTAAGTATAATAAAAGCAATATATAGCAAGCCAACAGCTAATATCAAATTAAATGGAGAGAAACTCAAAGCCATTCCACTAAAATCAGGAACAAGACAAGGCTGTCCACTCTCACCATATCTCCTCAACATAGTTCTTGAAGTTCTAGGAATAGCAATAAGACAACACAAGGAGATCAAGGGGATTCGAATTGGAAAGGAAGAATTCAAACTTTCATTATTTGCAGATGATATGATAGTGTACATTAGTTACCCCAAAACCTTTACCAAAGAACTCCTACAGCTGATAAATAACTTCAGTGAAGTGGCAGGTTACAAGGTCAACTCAAAAAAATCAGTAGCCCTCCTATACACAAAGGACAGAGAAGCAGAGAGAGAATTCAGCGAAACTTCACCTTTTATGATAGCCTCAAATAGCCTAAAATATCTTGGGGTTACTCTAACCAAAGAAGTGAAAGATCTATTTGACAAGAACTTTAAGTTTTTGAAGAAAGGAATTGAAGAGGACACCAGAAAATGGAAAGACCTCCCATGCTCTTGGATTGGGAGGATCAACATAGTAAAAATGGCAATTCTACCAAAGGTAATCTATAAATTCAACGCAATCCCCATTAAAATCCCAACAAAATTCTTCACAGACCTTGAGAGAACAATAATCAAATTTATTTGAAAAACAAAAAACCCAGGATAGCCAAAACAATCCTACACAATAAAGGAACTTCTGGAGGCATTACCATCCCTGACCTCAAACTCTATTACAGAGCTACAGTAATGAAAACAGCCTGGTACTGGCATAAAAACAGAAAAGTCGACCAATGGAATTGAATAGAAGACCTGGATATTAACTCACAAATCTATGAACACCTGATTTTTTACAAAGGAGCTAAAAGTATACAATGAAAGAAAGAAGGCATCTTCAACAAATGGTGCTGGCAGAACTGGATGTCAACCTGTAGAAGAAAGAAAATAGATCCTTGTCTATCACCATGCACAAAACTCAAGTCCAGATGGATTAAAGATCTCAATATCAATCTGAACACTCTGAGCCTGAGAGAAGAGAAAGTAGGAAAGAGTCTACAACATAGAGGCACAGGAGGCCATTTCCTACGTATAACCCCAGCAGCACAGACATTAAGGGCAACATTGAATAAATGGGACCTCCTAAAACTGAGAAGCTTCTGTAAAACAAAGGACACTGTCAATAAGACAAATAGGCAACTTACTGATTGGGAGAAGATCTTCACTAACCCCGCAACAGACAAAGGTCTGATCTCCAAATATATAAAGAACTCAAGAAACTAGACTTTAAAATGCTAATTAACCCAATTAAAAATGGGGTACTGATCTGAACAGAGAATTCTCAACTGAAGAAGTTCAAATGGCCAAAAGACACTTAAGGTCATGCTCAACCTCCTTAGTGGCCAGGGAAATGCAAATCAAAACAACTTTGAGATACCATCTTACACCTGTCAGAATGGCTAAAATCAAAAACACCAATGATAGCCTTTGCTGGAGAGGATGTGGAGTAAGGGGTACACTCATCCATTGCTGGTGGGAATGCAAACTTTTGCAACCACTTTGGAAAGCAGTGTGGCGGTTTCTCAGGAAATTCGTGATCAACCTACCCCAGGATCCAGCAATACCACTCCTGGAAATATACCCAAGAGCTGCCTTATCATACTACAAAAGCATTTGTTCCACTATGTTCATAGCAGCATTATTTGTAACAGCCAGAACCTGGAAATAACCTAGATGCCCCTCAATGGCAAAATGGATAAAGAAAGTGTGGAATATATATGCAATAGAGTAAAAACAATGGTAAAAAACAATGACATCTTGAATTTTGCATGAAAATGGATGGAAATAGAAAACACTTTTCTGAGTGAGGTAACCTAGACCTAAAAGGATGAATATGGTATGTACTCACTCATAAGTGGATTCTAGCCATAGAATTGAGCCTATATTTCAGGATTCTAGAGAAGCCAGTTAGGAATGTGAACTTAAAGAATAACATGTAGGTGTCCTCCTGGATATTGGAAGTAGACACGATTGCCAGGCAAAAATTGAGAGCTTGGGGTGGAGGTAGGATGGGAGTAAGGGAAGATGGGGAGGGAAATTTGAGAAGGGGAGGATGGGGAGAGCTTGGTGGAGTGGGACATTTGGGGTGGAGGAAGAGTGGATATGGATTCAGGGAGGTATATATTTTAATTAAGGGAGCCATTTGAAGATAGGCAAGGGATTGGACTCTAGATGGGTTCCCAGGTGTCCAAGGAGATGTCCCCAGTTTGCTCCTTGAGCAGCTGAGGAGAGGGGGCCTGAACTAGCCCTTTTATTATAGCCACACTGATGATTATCTTGCATATCACCATAGAAAGTTTATCTGACGTTGGATGGAGATAGAGACAGAGACCAACATTGGAACACTGGACTGAGCTCCCAAGGTCCAAATGAGGAGCAGAAGGAGGGAGAGCACGGGCAGGAGGGTCAGGACCATGAGGGGTGCGCCCATTCACGGAGACAATGGGACTGATCTGATGGTAGCTCACCGAGGACAACTGGACTGGGACTGATGGAGCATGTGATCAAGCCAGACTCTCTGAACGTGGCTTACATGGAGGGCTGACTGAGAAGCCAAGGACAATGGCACTGGGTTTTGATTCTACTGTATGTACTGGCTTTGTGGGAACCTAGTCTGTTTGGATCCTCACCTTCCTATACCTGGATGGATGGGGGAGGAACTTGGACTTCCCACAGTGCAGGGAGCCCTGACTGCTCCTTGGACTGGAGAGGGAGGGGAAGGGGTGATGAGGGAGGGGAGGGAAATGGGAGGAGGGGAGGAGGTGAAAATTTGTAAAATTATATAATTTAGTAAAAGAATGAAAAAAATGAATGTAAATTCTTATGTTATAATAGATACACGATAATATGGGTGACAATATATTTTCTCTCTTATCTGTCCCTAATATGGTTTCTAAGACATATCCCTCAGCATGTGTATTAACACAAAACTCTGTCTTCAGGACTTTGAAATGATTTTCTATTAGAGTTTTTGTTTTATAACTATGTTTTCTAGATTCAGATGTGATTTTTTATGCTTATATTCCTGACATTCAAAAATCTAAGGCAGCCGGGTGGTGATGGCGCATGCCTTTAATCCCAGCACTCGGGAGGCAGAGGCAGGCGGATCTCTGTGAGTTCGAGACCAGCCTGGTCTACAAGAGCTAGTTCCAGGACAGGCTCCAAAGCCACAGAGAAACCCTGTCTCGAAAAACCAAAAAAAAAAAAAAAAAAAAAAAAAAAAAAAAAAAAAAAATCTAAGGCAGGAGGAGTAGCAGCACAATTTGAGGTCAGATTGGGCTACATAGAAAGATTAAGTCCACCTAGGGCTATAGCATGAGACCCTTTCAACAACAAACAAATAGTAAGTTAGCAAAGAACTGTGCGATCTCTTTTACCACAGTCTTGCAGAAACATAGCATGGTGTGTTAATGCATTTAGTTATTTGTAATTTTTTTCAATTTTTCTTTTCTTAAACCCTTCTTGATGGTCAGTTATCAATAATTTTTACTATAAACAAGATTTATTGGGGTCTTTTACATGTTTCAGACAGAAGAAAAACATATAGTTCTGATGTCATTGAGAGATTCATGGTATAATATATGAAATAATATTTAAATAAATAATTTACTAATGAATTATACAGTAAGTTATGGTTTAGTAAATGTTTGGTCAGTAAATAAATGAGTTTCATGGGGATGGAATGATCTAACATTAGTTTGGTAAGAGATACCTGATACATGCATTATTTGAACTGAAATAAAATTTTAGAGATTGTATTTGTCTAATATCTCACTTTATGTGTAAGAAATTGGAATAAAGGATGTTCAATAGGATTCTTCCCATTAGTTCAGACTTGGCTATAAAAATGCAGTGGTATTGGTGAGGCATATTGGTGAGGCATGCTGGATAGACAACTTGGTGGTTACTGGCTGCTCCAACATAGGATTTAAGTTTAATTACCAGCATCCACAAAGATCTAATTCCCAAAGATCCAACCTTCTCTAGCTTCCATGGGCACCAAGGTTCACATGAACATGGTTCATATATATATATATATATATATATATATATATATATATATATGCAGGTAAGATACCCATACACACAAAATAAAATAGAATGGATGAAGGGATAAAAATAATAATTACCAGCCTCTGTAAACTTAATTCCTTGAGAACTTTATTTTATTACTTTAAAAATATACCAATTCAAATTCCCACTTCTTCCCTTCCTCCCATTCCCTCCACACACCCTTCCCCCCATACCACTCCAATCTTGAGAAAGGGCAAGGTACCCTGCCCTGTGGAAAGTCCAAGGCCCTCCCCCCTACATCTAGGTTGAGCAAGATATACATCCAAAGAGAATAGGATCCCAAAAAGCCAGTATATGCAGTAGAGGTAAATCCCAGTGTCATTGTCATTGGCCCCTCAGTGTGCCCTGTCAACTACATTCAGAGGGACTAGTTTGATCCCATGCTCATTCACTCCCAGTCCAGTTGGAATTAGTGAGTTCCCATTAGCTCAGGCAAATTGTCGCAGTGAGTGAACCCCTCATGGTCTTGACTTCCTTGATCATACTCTCCTTCCTTCTACTCTTCAACTGGACCTTGGGAGTCCAGTGCTCTGATGTGGATCTCTGCCTCTATTTCTATCTGTTGTTGGATGAAGGTTCTATGGTGATATTTAAGATAATCATCAGTCTGACTACAGGGCAAGGCCAGTTCAGGCCTATTGCTTAGGATTTTAGCTGGGGTCATCCTTGTAGATTCCTGGGATTTTTCTTCTAGAGCCAGGTTTCTTGCTAACTCCAAAATGGCTCCCTCAATCAAGATATCTCTTTCCTTGCTCTCATATCTGTCCTTCCTCCATCTCAACTATCCCATTCCCTCAAGCTCTCCCTAACATTACTCCTTTCCCATCCTCTTCTCCTTCTCCCCTTCCTTCTACCCCCCCCCCGTCCTGATGCTCCCAAATTTTGTCAGGTGATCTTGTCTGCTTCCAGTTTCCAAGTGGATCTATATGTTTTTCTTTGGATTCACCTTATTACTTAGCTTCTCAAGATCATGAACTATAGGCTCAATATTCTTTGTTCATGGTCATGAGAACTTTTATATGAATACCATCTTCTTGTATGAGATTATAGGCAACAAAGTCAGCAGTATTATCCTCCCATTCCATAACTGACTGATATATAAAAATAGGAGAAAGGACTATCATATTTGAGAACTTCTGGAGCATTCAGGGTGCCAACAATGAAGGCATCTTGCTTCTCTCTATGATATACCTTCTTAAATTCAAATGATGACAATAATGGTAACTCTTACATGTTGGTTGAACATGAAAGAGGACATATTGATACTTCTTAAGCTACTTCTTTATCTGGAAGATCTGCTGACATAGTTTAAGGAAAGTTTGAAGGAATCATGAACAAAAAATATGATGCTGATTTCCTATCTAGAGATACCAGAAAGTAGTTAAATATTTACCATAGTAGTGTTTGAGGCTGGCGGCAGCCCAAGAAACCATAGAATGCAGTTGCTTTAGGAAAAGATTCTTAAGATTACTTTGACTTAGTACAATTTTCTATAGACATTAGAGAAAAATCAAATTTGGTTACCATGGCTCCAAGAGGCATTTTAGGGATTTTTAAGACACTTAGTGACGAGAAAATGGATAATGTCTAAGTTTACTTTCTATTTGTATGATAAACACAATGATCAAAAGCATCTTATGGAGGAAATATTTTTTTCTTATGGATTTCAGTTAAGCCATCATGAAAAGAAGTCAGGGCAGAAACTGAAGCTGATATCTTTTTGGCAGAAGTTGAATCATAGAAGAATGCTGATTATTAGCTTGCTCTCAATCGCTTGCTTAGATTGCTTTTCTATGCAACCCAGAACCACCATCTCATGGTTGGCACAGTCCACAGTAGTCTGCGCCCTCCTACATCAATCATCAATCAAGAAATGCTCCACAAACTTGACTATAGGCCAATCTGATGGAAGTATTTTCTCAGTTAAGAATCCTTCTTCCCAGATGACTCTCGTTTCTGTCAAGTTAGGAAAAAAAAACAACAACATATAATCCTGAGAAGAGATAGAGATTGGGGATATGGATCATAGGCAGGAATCAGTAGGGAGATCTTGCTTTCCTCATTGACAGGAAGGAGTCCTAGAGAATGGAGAACTCTAGAAAAAAAGTGGAGAATTTGAGATTTTAAAGCTGCAATCAGGCAAAAGAAGGCTGATTTCATACTTACCGTCTAACTGGTTCATAATAGCACAATGAAGCAAGGTGTGGGAATAATGGAAACCTTCACACTTAGATGGAAAGTATCATTGACATTGTTTAAAATTAATGGACACATGATTATAGTACAAATAATATAGATATTCAGTTGGTTTCATTATGTATTTGATTTCATGACTATTGATCACAGGTGTCAGATGGAAAGCAGAGGTGTGCTTTGATAGTGATGCAGTTGGAAGCTGTTGGTCAACAACTTTTCTTCAAAGCTATACTTATCCCTAGCCCCCAAAGCTGATTATATGCCTTAAACTCTCAAATCCTTAGCTTTTCTTTTAATTACATAACTTTATGAGTATGTTTTTATGCTGAATTCGATATTTATTAACCATTTAATACAGCCAAGTATCATTTAGATACTTAAGTGGTAAAACTTTCAGAAGAAGCAGTATACATATCTCTGCAGTCATGATGTGACTTGATTAGATTCTGCGTCATATCTCAGCTTCAATTTGTTTCTATGAAGGGTAGATTCACTAGTGGATGGGAATAGTATTTATTATTATGTATAATTTTTCATTCTCTTCACATCCATAACAAAAAGTATGTAGCCTATAAGAATAACTGCTGGCTGGAAGGGTATCACAATAAACACTGTGTTTATTACTAACTAGAAATACTTTATATTTTTCCCTTAATTTTTATGCTACTATACTGCTCTTATTGGTGATTGTGGCTTGGATTTTTTAAATATTTCTTTATTTATTTGTTATACATACAATATTCTATCTGTGTGTATGCCTGCAGGCCAGAAGAGGGCACCAGACCTTATTACAGGTGGTTGTGAGCCACCATGTGGTTGCTGGGAATTAAACTCAGGACCTTTGGAAGAGCAGGCAATACTCTTAACCACTGAGCCATCTCTCCAGCCCATGGCTTGGGTTTTGAATTGAATAAATTCAGTTGTTTATTTCCTTCTTTGTGAAAGAAAGTATAATGAAAATAAAGTAAGGAATACTGCATCTATACTCCGGTTAAGCTGTTTGTATAAGCATAATTGTGATGTAATGTTTGTCACCAATGACTTGAAGCCTACTTGTACAACTAATACCTATAACCAATGCTGTTTGTTTCAACATAACTTACATAAACCTTTTGGTTTTGTCTTGAAAAGCTGCCCGTTGCACAAAGTATTAATGAATCATAAAATAAAGTAATACTAAAATATTTTAAATTTAACAAAGCAAACTAAGGAGCTGAAGATATGTCTCAGCAGTTAAGAGTGTGTATAGTTCTTATAGAAGTACCATGTTCATATCTCAGCACCCATATCAGGTGGCTCTCACCCACCTATAACTCCATTTCTAATACATCAAACATCTTCTAGCTTCTTTGGACACCTGAACTCACACGCACATACACACAGAGAGAGATACACATAATCTTTACAAATTAAAAAATAGTAAATTAAAATGAACTAAATGTCTGTTTTCCAGAATCCAGGTCTTGAGTAGCAACTCTAGAAATATAATCTATTATCTATTACATAACAGCAGTGCTGTGGTTCATGGGTCATAAAACCACCAAATCAAGTGATTATTATCATCCTAAAATAACCAACAAAAGACTGATAAACCAAAACAAACACTTGATATGAGGATAATAGGCACTTATAATCTGGGACATGCATGTTAGGGGGCACTATTGGTGTACCCAAACACATTTGTGAATAGGGAAAACTTTTTTTGTTTGTTTGGATTTTTTAATGTATTTTTTGGTTCTTCATCCAGACTGGTTTCCCCTTCTTTCTCTCCACCCACTCTGTCCCCTGCAGCTCTCCTCTTACCGTACCCATTCACTCCTCTTCTGTTTCTGATCAGAAAAAGGTGGACCCCTCCTGGATATCAGTCAGTCATGATATATCATTATAGTGACATTAGGCATCTCTTCTTCTATTAAGTACCCCAAACAGTCAACAGAGTAAGAGACAGTCTCTGCTCCCTCTCTTAGGAGTCCCACAAGAAGACCAAGCTACACAACTGTAACATGTGTGAGGAGGGCTTATTTCAGTCCCATGCAGGTTCCTTGATTCTCAGTTCAGATTCTGTGAGCCATTGCCTCCTAACAATCCTTCTTCTTCATTGTCTACAGGATTCCCTGAGTGCCACCTAATGTTTGGCAATGGGTCTCTGTATCTGAGTCTTTTTTTAATTGCTGGGTGAAACCTCTCTGGTGACAGATGGGCTATCTGCCAATCTACAAGCAGAATATTATCAGGAATCATTTTATTGACTTTTTCTGACAGTCATGTTTGGTTCTATCCCAGGTCTCTGGGATGTCCTGTCTCTGGTCCTAGCCCTCAGGGGTGAGCTCCCTTTCTCAAGCTGGTTCAGTCATTGGTTGGTAGCTTTCTCAATTTTTGTGCAGCTTTTATCCCAGCACCTCTTGTAGGCAGGGCAAATGGTAAGTCAGAAGTTATGTGGCTATGTTGGTATTGGAGTCACTTCACTGGAAATCTTGCATGCTTACAGGATGTGACTGGTTCAGGTTCAGTTCTTCCCATTGCTAGAAGTCTTAGGTCACCCACATAGGTTTCTGGGATTGTCCATTATACTAGGTTCCTAGATGTCCCCAGAGATGCCCTCAGATTCTGGTTGTCTATACCAGTACATGCTCCTTCCACCCTCCCTCCACCTGATCCCTCCTGTTCCCATTCTCACCCCACCATCCAACTCTCCCATGTAGCTGTAATGTCTGTTTTATTTCTCCTTAACATTGAGATTCATGTACCCTCCCTGAGCCTTCCTTGTTAATTAGTTTCTCTGTATCTGTGGATTGTAACATGGTTATCCTTTATTTTATGGCTAATATTCACTTATGAGTGAGTATATATTATATTTGTCTTTCTGGGTCTGGGGATATCTATCTCAAAATGATTTTTTTCTAGTTCAATCCATTTGTCAAAAATTTCATGATGGCATTGTTTTAACAACTGAGTAATACTTCTTTTTATAAATATACCACATTTTTTAATCCATTTATTCAGTTGAGAAATGCCCAGGTTGTTGCAAGTTTCTGGATATTATGAATAAAGTTGCTATTAACATCGTTGAGCAAGTGTCCTTGTGCTTAATTTAGAGCCCTTTGGGTATATGCTCAGTAGTAGTATATCTGGGTCTTGAAGTAGATTGATTCCCAATTTTCTGAGATACCACATATTGATTTCCAAAGTGGTTGTGCATATTTGTACTCCCACCAGCAGTGGAGGAATACTCCCTTAGCTTTACATCCTCTCCAGCATGAGATATTGTTTTGGTTTGGGTCTTAGCCTTTCTGACAGGTGTAAGATTGAATCCGAGTCATTTTGATTTGCATTTCCCTGATGGCTAACAATTTTGAACATTTGTTTAAGTGTTTCTCTGTCATTTGAGATTCCTCTGCTGAGACTTCTCTGTTTAGATCTATACCCCATTTTTAATTGGATTATTTGGATATTTCATGTCTAATTTTTTGAGTTGTTTATATGTTTTGAAAATCAGCCCTCTGTTTAGATGTGGGGTTATTGAAGATCTTTTCCTATTTTCTAGGCTGCAATTTTGTCCTTTAGACAGTGTCTTTTGCTTTGCAAAAGATTTTCAGTTTTAGGAGGTTCCATTTGTTAATTGTCAATCTTAGTTCCTGAGTACTGTCATTTTGACTTTGGACTCCATTTTACCTGAATGATGAAATGAAATTCAGGTTCACAAGACCTAGGGGAGCTGAAAACTTTCCAATAGCTAATCAACCTCCGCCTTCAAAACCATAGAAATAGTCATTATGCATCTTTAGCTCTTTAGAAACACTGTGTCTGTTCCCAACAGAAGGAACAAGTGAATCTGATTGGTTGAATAGAAAGGCTTGCATTGTATATTGATTGACCATGATGGAACATTCAAGGAAGCTCCTAATCTCTAAATCCTGTTTGATGACAATTGTAAATTTAACTTGGCAGCAAATGTTTGCAACTTTTATGCTTATAAACCCTACATCTATCCCTGCTCAGAACTGCCAGAAGGCTTCCGAGTTCTTGCCCTGTAGTCCTGAACCATCAGTGACCTGCTCAGTGTTGTCTCTCTCCTTCCTCATGGTGCATAGTGGACCCGGTGTGACATGATCAAGTCAGAAATCTCAGTTCAAATTAGGAGCAAGCCATCTGGCAGTTAGCTTGGCCTCTGGTGCAGAAGTGGATATCTGTTCTTTTGACTGGTGTGGTATGCAACTGTTTTTCTGATGGGTGTGGTCTGCACCTGATCAGCAGAAGTCCAGAAGTCATCTGGTATCAGGGCCAGGGTCTGGTAGCAGGGCAAGCAATAGGTTGGCATGGGCTGTTGGGTGCGTCTTCGGGAACAGAATCTAGGGAGTGGGACAGTTTTTTGACAGGTGGACCACTCACCTGTTTATCTGGATGGTATGTCCTATGCCTTAACAGAGAATGTCTCCTGGGATTGAGCACAGGGTCTGGCAGTGGGGCAGGTGATGAACTGGGAAGGCATGGGATGTTGGATGGTTCTTTAGGAACAGAATCTAGAATGTGGGACAGTTCCACTGGCAGGTGGTTCACTCAGCTCTTTTTCTTCTTGATGTGGCCTGCCAAAAGCTTTTAAGGATACAACTAAAAGATTCATATAAGCTATGCTGAAAAAAAAAACATTGATTATTCGTAATTGTTGCACAAGTGGGCTTCAAATCATTGGCTGTAGTTATATTTATTTGTGATCTAACAAATAAAGCTTGCCGGAAAATCAGAGTGCAGAGTTAAGCCAGTAGCTAGCCATAGAAGTCTTAGAAAAGTTGAAAGTGGGGAAGTTAAAAATGTTGCATGGAGATTTCCAAGAGGAACATTTAATTTAATCAGGAAACTCTGCTGGCTAATCTACTTATTTTTAAGTATATGATAAGAGACATCATTATTTGTAAGTAATAAAACCCCAGAGAGCACATAAAACAAAACCTCCAAATAGTAGATTAGTTACCAACAATTATCAAGTTCATATTAATAATGCTCAGGAAGTAGAAAATGTGGCCATTTTCCTTTAAATTTAACTAGTAATGCAATTTCATAACAACTTTTGATAGCTGTGGTTTATGTCACCTTGACATGTCATTTCTAATGACATCCTTTTTAGATTACAGTGAGGTGGGCAGTCAGGTGGCATCACTTAATCATTTGGGGTTTTTATGACAGGTTTCTATGTGCTACGTTTCCTCTTCTCTTCCCTTTCCCTGAAATTATGTGAACTGTACCATAGGCAAGCCATTTTTCCTAACAAGGAGGAAAACTTCACAGTGGGCTCTGTGAGGAGTAGATCACAATGAATCACCATGAGAACCAAATACTGTCAGAGGACACCAGGTCTCCAGAGTGTTGCTGATAAGAGGAGAAACCAAACTACAGAAATGGGAGAAAGTGGCATTAATGGCTTGAGGCTTCACTCTCTGGGAACTTCCTAAATTCTCTTGAAAGGATATGTTTTTAGTTCTAACTTCTATTAGACATCACAATACCTGAAGTACAAATGGCTGTGGGTAGTATAAGAGCCCTTGATTTGTCCCAAATGCCTCTTGAGCTTTCTCTGGGCACAGGTTCCCAGGGAAACACAGGAAACATTTTCATTTTGTTTATTTATCAGAACAAAAATGAGCTGTATTTGCTTCTTTGGGAAACCACTTTGGTATTTGGCTCCTACTTCTAAACCCTTCACCACAGATGAGAGAATCTGCAAAGTATAACGTCTCAAGTTGCTGTATGAACTAACCATTGTGATTTATTTCAAACCATTGCTTAGATCTTCTACCTCCCCCAGTCACATGTATCTGTAGCATTAAAAAAATCACTTTGAGTTCCTCTGTGAATCTGTCCTTATGTGAAGAAAAGAAATGAAAAAGGAAGGACATGACTGCTCCTAGGTATGGCAGAGGGGAAATTTTATTGTAGATGAAGGGAGAGCACAGGCAGACAGAGACATCTTAGAGAGTCCTGACCCAGACCATGTGAGGAGTTGGGGGAGACACAGATCAAGTGGGGAGGCCTGGGTCAAGAGCCTGGCCAAGAGAATGGCATAGCCAAAATGGCTGAGTTCTATAAAGACCAGAATAGTTGGGGGCAGGGAAGTCCAGCACAATACCTGGGCTGGAGAGTTCAGGGTAGGGAGTAGGGCTTGACATCCAGGAGAGCCCTGTAGGAGGTAGAGACTGAAGGGTGATTGGGGAACTTGGTGACTAGCATCAGCTTTGATATGTTAATGGATCCTCAGCAAGTCATTTGACCCACATTTGAAACCTAACATTCCAACCTTTTTGTTGATAATAAACAAATGATAATGGATAATCCTTTCTTTGGTTGCTTCCTGCTGACTTTGGGATGCCATTGTTGTGGATACAAGAAAGCTGGAATGCTGGCCAAGTCTGGGAAGAGCAGGCTGTTTTACTTGCTGTCCAGGCTCCCTGGGACCATTTGAAGCTAGGGAGTTATGGGCAGTATTGGAGTAGTTAATGAGGTTAGATCATCTGAGCTAGCTGCTTTGGCGCATCTAAAGTGTAGATTCTTTTTTTTTTTTATTATTTCCATCTCCTTCCCTCCTCCTCCCCCCTCCTTCCCCTCCTCCTCCCCCTTCCCTCCCCTCCTTCTCCCCCTTCCCTCCCCTCCCTTCCACCCATACCTCCCCTCCCTCCCTCTCAAGGCCAAGGAGCCATCAGGGTTCCCCACTCTATGCTAAGACCAAGGTCCTCCCAACTCCCCCCAGGTCCAGGAAGGTGATCGACCAAGCTGAGAAGGCTCCCACAGAGCCCGTCCATGAAGAACAATCAGAGCCCAGATTCTAAGGGAACACCTGGAGCTGGCAAATTGCTGGCAGACTCTGCAGTTGATTTGAAATCTGCTGGAACAGATAGACTAGAAACAGAAGGTAAAGTTAAGGAGTTCAGTGGAAATCTTTTTTCTAAGGTGTACATTTGAAATTTCTAGGCCCATGGCCCTGGTAGTTGTAGGAAAGGAGTCCCAAGACCAGAAAAAGGGGAAGAGATCATAGCCTCAGGAATACGCAGGTGGAGAAAACTAGAGTATTTATCTAGTACCCTTTTGACCTGTAAGATGTTAAGTCAATTCCTTGAAGGTTACTGCTCATTTGGAGCCTCTGGCTCACACCTGTATGGTTTGGGAAGCTCCATTTCTGTCTTTCTCCAAATCCTGCCTATTAAGACAATCTCTAAACAAAGGAAAGGCACCAAAAGGCCCAGTTCCTCAGTCTTGAATTGTAAGTTGCCAGTTGAACAAGTCCCTGCCTAAGCTCTCGGGTTTTGACCTTTCTTGGACACAAACCCAGCCTGTGGCAGGTGCATGGTCACCCCTTACGTAAAACATAAAATATCCCTGCTTTAGTTCAGGGACACAACTTTTTCAGCTTCTATCTCTAGAATGAGAAAATCCCCCAAGGAATTGCTTTCACTAACACTGTTGTTAAACTTTTTCAATTTGGCTTGATTGGGTTTACTGTATGAACAGAGAAACTTACTATTGTGGGGGCAGAAAACCTATTAGTTACAAAAATTTTTGTTTACAAAAACAAATAAGTTTTAGATATGTCAGCATTACCTCTATTTGTAATCTGTACTGAAATCCACATTATAGTAATGGCAATAGTCATAGCAAAATTTGGTGAACCAAAAATGATTTTGAGTTAAAAGCATGAACAGTGTGATGGCTATTCTTGGTTGTCAACTTGAATATGTCTATAATGAACTATAATTCAAAAACAGTGAGCACACTTGTGATCCAGACCTTGAGGCAAGAAGACAACATACTTTTGATCCAGATCTTGAAGCTGGATGAAACACATCTTTAATCCAATCCTCGAGATGTAAAGGCACAGGTTTACTCTGGGCCACATTCTCTGATAGAAGGACAATGAAAAAAGGAAGGAGATTTGTTTATTCATCACCTGATTCCCCTCACCTTTTGAACTCATTCATTTCTTTACTGGCATTGAAATCTGCTTCTTTGGGATTCCAGCACATACAGAAGACAACTGAGTGAGATACCCAGCCTTGTGGAACTGAGCAAATACTTTGGATTCTTTGACTTTCCATTCACAACTAGCCATTGTCAGACTGCATCATGTAAGTCATTTCTATAAATTCCCATGTATTTATATCTATCTAAATCTATATTTATGTCCATATGTCTATATCATCTCTATCGCAAGATTAATTCTTTTAGTTCTATGACTCTAGAGAATCTTGACTAATACCGATTTCGGTACCAAGAATAGTTCTAGAGAAATGGAAGTATAAGGATTTCAAGTAATCTGTAATAGTATTCTTAATTCACCAGCACCTTCAAATTCACCAGGACCTTCAGCTACTGCAGCCTTTTGAGTCATGTGCTGTCCTGGGAACTTAGAGAGTACTGAAAGTTCATGATACAAACTATATTTAAAACTTAAAGAGATAAATGTCATTGATCATCTTGGTCAATCAACAGTGAGTGACAATTAATTTAATGACTCTATGTGCAAGACCCGGATAAATCCAGACCCCTCTAGCAGAAAAAATAGAGCCAAAAATCTAAGCAGGGAGAGAAGAATCAAAAATCTAGATTAGCTGGTTCAGTGACTCTATTTCAGGAACTAGCTGAAGATAAAGTTAGATTATAATCTTGAGAAACAGGGAGTTACCCCCTTGTGATTGTCACTGGTATTTTTGGAATTTTTCAATGATCACTGGTATTTTTGAAATTTTCTAATGACGCCCTCCCTACCCCCTGTGGATTATTGGGTTATGATTTCTTCTCTTAAATACCCCTTTTCCCAGCTACTCTGCCCCTGCGAGGGAAATGAGTTTCGGCCCCAGTGCACTGGTTCCTGTCCTGTCAATAAATGTCATGTGATTGCAGCAAGGACAGTCTCTTGTGAGTTCTTGGAGGGGTCGTGTTATCCTGAGACTTGAGAGTCTCCCCACACCAGGGGTCTTTCATATGAATGAAACTTTTGACAGTTTGGGAGAAAATAAAGAAAATGATGTTGCTAGTTGGTTACTCTTAATATCTCTGGATAAGTTGATAATTGAGCTCCATGAAAAAATTAGCCAACTTCAGAATGACGACAGTGAACTGAGTGATAAAATTGACTGGCTACAGATAAGAATAAATAGTCTAAAGTTTTCTAAATGTGACCTGAAAGAGAATCTTCTTTCCAGCAGTCATAGAACTCGTTACAGAAAATCAAACCCCAGCCCTCATTATAAGACTGGCTGAATTACAGTGAAAATTCAAGTCTCAACCTCACAGGGTGTCAGAGGTTAAATAAAGGCATTAATTGATTTAAAAAAAAAATGGAATCCTATAACCTGGGATGGTGATTGTGTGGGAGGATCCTATTGAAGCTGAAAACTTTGAACCTTCAGATATTTAAAGGTTTATCTCACCTGAGGACATCGTGCCCTCAGCCTCACCCCTCGAAATATTGCCCTTTTCACATTACACTGAGGAAATCAATTTTTCAGTGTCTGCTAAAATAGTAATGACTTTTTTTTAAAGAAGAAAATGCCTTGAAAAACAATACCAATGTCTGACAAGGCCCACCAATAGTTGCTTTTAAAACTATAACCAGACTCAATAAAAAGCAGCCTCCTAGAAGGGAAGTAGAAAGTGTAATCCATGAGGAAGTGTACTACACTACTAAGGAGCTTAATGGTTATGCTAATCCTTTCAATAAGAAGTCTGGGGAATACGTCTGGGGATGGATTTTAAAACTTTGGGATAATGGTGAAGAGAACATGAAACTAGATCAGGCTGAGTATATTGATATGGAACTTCTGAGTGGAGATTGCAGGTTTAATATGGAAGCTATCACAGTTTTTTTTAAAAAAGGTGTCAAAAGGTTGTTTAAAATGTCGACTGAAGTGTTTATTAAAAGATGTCCTACTGCTGAGTAGTATTCTAATATGTATATATTCACACTATTCTGAGTGAGGTAACCCAGACCCAAAAAGATGAACATGGGATGTACTCACTCATAATCGGTTTCTAGCCATGATTAAAGGACATCGAGCCTATAATTCGGGATCCTTGAGAAGATAATAAGAAGGTGAGCCCAAAGAAAAACATATAGTAATCCTCCTGGAAATTGGAAGTAGACAAGATTGCCGGACAAAAAATGGGAACTTGGGGGTGGGGTGGGATGGGAGGATGGGGGATGGGGAGAGAAAAGTGTGAAGTGGAGGGGGGCGAGAGCTTGGGGGAATAGGATGGTTGGGATATAGGAAGGGTGGATATGGGAACAAGGAATTATATATCTTAATTAAGGGAGCCATCTGAGGGTTGTCAAGAGACTTGACTCTAGAGGAGTTCCCAGGTATCCAGGGAGATGCCCCCAGCTAGTTCCTTGGGCAGCTGAGGAGAGAGAACCCGAAAAGGCCAGTACCTATAGCCATACTGATGAATTTCTTGCATATCACCATAGAACCTCCGCCTGACAATAGATGAAGAAAATGACTGAGCCCCACATTGGAGCACTGGACTGAGCTCCCAAGGTCCTGATGAGGAGCAGGAGGGAGAACATGAGAAAGAAAGTCAGGACCTTGAGGGGTGCGTTCACCCATGGAGACTGTGGGACAGAACTAACAGGAGATCACCAACTCCAGTTGGAATGGGACTGATGGAACATGAGACCAAACCAGACTCTCTGAATGTGGCCGACCGTGGGGGCTGACTGAGAAGCTAAGGACAAAGGCTCTGGGCTTTGATTCTTCTGTGTCAGGGACCATTTTCCTAAGGATAGATTTGTCAGGGACCATCGTCCTTACAGGGATAGCAGAGGTCATTGCCCTAAGGATGTTTACTGAGAACCCACCCCTCATCCCAACTATCTTGAGAACATTCTGTTAATGGAACCCACCCCTTACTCCAATGCTAATGGAACACATCTGTTAACTGAACCGCCCCTTACTCCAATGTTAATGGATCACATGCTTCGGCTTACTCCAGGTGCTGGCTAATGACCTTCAGTTACCCCGGCAGAGTTCCTGCCTACCTACCTCCACCCCATTCAAGGGTATATAAGCTGTAACTTTCACCCCAATAAATGGAGACCTTGACAATAGAATCTTGCTTGGTCTCCATTTCTCTCTCCAGCCCATGTTCTTTCAAGTTAGCGCCCCTTCAGAGGACCCTGAATAGCTGACCCGCCAAGCGGGGGTTACACTTCTGCATGGACGGGCTCTGTGGGAGCCTTCTCAGCCTGGTTGATCACCTTCCTGGACCTGGGGGGAGTTGGGAGGACCTTGGTCTTATCATAGAGTAGGGAACCCCTATGGCTCTTTGGCCTGGAGAGGGAGGGAGGGGGTATGGCTGGAGGGGAGGGGAGGGGAGGGAAAGGAGGAGGGGAGGAGATGGAAATTTTTAAATATAAAAAATAAACCTTATTAAATAAAAAAATAAAAGATGTCCTACTAAAAGGTAGTTGGAGATGCCTGTTATCCCTTGCCTTACTGTAGATGAAGAGATTTTAAGGCTCAGGGAAATTGCAATGCTAGAATGGGTATACTGTGCACAACCTAATCCTCCACAATGGTTAGACCCAGAAGACAAGCTCTTCATGACTCTTATAAGATATAAAATGGTGAGGGGGCACCAGCACATTTGCCCTTTTTCTTGTGCCAGACCTTATGGTTGGAGATTCTGCTACTCAGTTGGATGAATTAAATGTAATGAGAGTAGTTGGAAGTTTTTCTCCTTCCAGGTCCCGTAGTTGTTTAGTCCCAAATAAACTCACAGAGGCTTATATTAATTATAAAGAGTTTGGACTATTGCTCAGGCTCATGACTAACTACTTAAAGTTCACCCATAATTTATCTCTATGTTTAGCTTTGTGGCTTGGTATCTTTTCTCATTAAGGTTTTCTCATTTTGCTTCATCTGCCTCCGGCTGGTAACTGACACTACCTTTTCTCTTCCCACAATTCTCCAAGTCTGGTTGCCCCACCTATACTTGTCAATCAGCGTTTTAGTAAACCAATACCAGTGACAATTCTTTATAGTGTTCAAGAGCATTATCTCACAGCAAATGGGTTTAATTGGACCCAGAGTTAGCTGGGACCAGGTGGCAGCATAGTGTCAGAGGCAATGTAATTTTAGTTATCATTTGCTTTCAGCTGGCAAGGCCCACAATATACCTTTACAGTTTCACTTCAAGGATACATTAACTCCTCTGCCTTGTGTTATTTGATTTCACCAAGTAACCATGAGGTATCAACCACTTTGAACTCATTGGTAACATGTATGCATATCAGAGGATAGAAAATAAATCCATCCAAAATCCAAGGATCTTCTCCCTCTGTGAAATTCTTAGGAGTCCAGTGGTATGGGGTATATAGGGATATTGCTTCTAAAGTGAAGGATAAGTTATTACACCTGGACCCTTCTACCACCAAGAAACAAACACCATGTTTAGGGGGCATATTTGGATTCTGGAGATAGGACATTCCTCACCTGGGTGTGTTACTTGGGCCCACATACCAAGTGACTTAGAAAGGTGCTAATTTTGTGTATGGGGCCTGAGACAGGAGACGGCTCTTTAACAGGTCCTAGCTGCTGTGTATGCTGCTTTACTACTTGGACCATATGATCAAGAAGACCCAATAGTACTTGAGGTATCAGTGTCAGATAGTTAAGAGTTTGGAGATAAGCAGTTTGGAGCCTTTGGCAGGCCCTAAGAGGTAAATCACAGAAGAGACCTTTGGGATTTTGGAGAAAAGTTTTGTGATCATCTGTTGTGGGATAATCTTTTTCGTACACTGTGAAGAGAGATCACTGTTTTACCTCATCTACCTAAGGTACCTTCTAATTTGTTTAATAAAGAGCTGAATGGCCAGTATAGTTACTGGAGAGGATAGGTGAAACTTTCTGGCAGAGATGGCAGAGATAGGAAATCTGGGAAGAAATCTGAGAGGAAGAGGATTTGGTGGCCAGACAAGGAGGATGTGGGTCGTACTGTACTAAGAAACAGAAACAAGCCATGTGGCAGAACATAGATAAATATAAATGAGTTAACTTAAGTTTTACGAGCTAGTTGGAAACAAGCCTAACCTAAGGTCAAGCTTTCATACTTAAGAAGAAGTCTCCATGTCATTATTTGGGATATGGAGGTCCAAATAACAACCAACTACAATCATCTGCAGATAACTATTCTCCCTTTGAAAAACTACTTTGGTCAGCTGTTGGGTCTTAGTAGAAACGGAAATTGACCACCAAGTTACCATAAGAACTGAATTGCCCATCATGAGCTGTTATGTCTATGATGGAAATATTTTTTGTTAAACTTTTAAAATATTGATTTAGAAGGGTCTCTGGCAATTTTGAAGTCCATCTATCCATTAAGTGTACTTGATTTTAGGCTTAACCATGAAAACACATACAGAAGGCTAAATAAAGCTTGTTGCTAAGTTACATAACTGTTTACAATTTGTATGTCTTTATTATCTTTTTGTTTTGTTTTGTTTTCTGAAACAAGGTTTCTTTGTGTCTTAATTATCTAACAGTTTAAGTTAGTAACTTTCATAAGATTAAGATTTTGCAGCTTTATCTGTGTTAAATCTGAGCTTTAAAAATTTGTGTTGAAGATTTAATTGAAGAACCTTTAGCATCAAAATAAAAATTTAAACCATAAATGCAGTAATTTAAAACCGTAAATAGAATCCATAGAGATACTGGAAACTGTGTTTATCCTTTTATCTTACACTATTATAGAATATCACAGTCTTTTGTATGCCACAGTTCATCTAAATAGTTAAAGCTTAACAAAGTAAACAAAGACACGGAAGCTATACAAATATTGTTGGAAACCTAAGCAAACTTCAGGAATTTATAAACATTATTTATCAAACATACCTTACTTACCAAAAAGATGTTATTTCTTACCAAAGCCCATGGAAAGAATTGAGTTAAAGGAGAAAAGGAGGGAGGGTCACAAAATGAACTCAATGATAGGTAGGGTAAAAAGCAATACTCCACTGGAGGGAGTTTCTATAAACTCCAAGAGGAAGCTGATGAAAAGCATAGGTGTTCCAGACTCGGCCTTCAGGAGGGAGTTGGAAGGAAACAGAGTTATAAAACATCATAGAAGTCAAAAAAAGTTTAGAGAAGCAGTAGAGGCAAAGAAAGGATCCTAACCCCGCCGGCAGGGTCAGCTATTCAGGGTTCTCTGAAGGGGCGCTAACCTGCAAGACATGAGCTGAAAAGAGGAAGGAAACCAAGCAAGATTCTATTGTCAAGGTCTCCATTTATTGGGGTGAAAGTTACAGCTTATATACCCTTGAATGGGGTGGAGGTAGGTAGGCAGGAACTCTGCAGGGGTAACTGAAGGTCATTAGCCAGCACCTGGAGTAAGCCAAAGCATGTGATCCATTAACATTGGAGTAAGGGGCGGTTCAGTTAACAAATGTGTTCCATTAGCATTGGAGTAAGGGGTGGATTCCATTAACAGATAGCTCTCAAGATAGTTGGGATGAGGGGTGGGATCTCTGTAAACATCCTTAGGGCAATGACCTCTACTATCCCTGTAAGGACGATGGTCCCTGACAAATCCCCCTTCCTTTTATTAAGGAAGGCAGCTAATAAGTGGAGAACACTGGTCAGAATCTAACCACATTGTCAGACCTATAGGAGAAGGGACTAGGACAAGGAGGACTCTCCTCTCGAGTGGTGGAGTCCTTTCCTCTCCTGGGAACAGAGAGGTGTCTTATGGGTTGTATTAATTATATTTTTGCCCTTAATGACGATGGCCTGTGATGAGGGCTCTTGTCTTAGGTCGAATGGGGACCAGGTTTTTCTCCCCATTACCCGTCATAGGGTTCCCAGGGCCCTGTCTTAGGTTGGGGGCGGTCCCGCCATCAGCTGCCCATCCTTGAAGCTCCTCAAAAAGGTATCTAGCAAGACCAAAGTAAGCAGGTCTTTGACCGCAGGGTCCCTGTCTTAGGCTATGTGGAGGGCATTCCTCATCCCCTGACATCATGCCATGTTGAGCCGGCCTGTATGGCCTCTGTATGATGTGCTGTTCAGGGGAGGGTTCCACAATATTCCCATCATTGGGCCTCTGCGTGGACTATTAATGAAAAGACTGTGAGGAGCTTCTAAAACAAAAGGTATAAAAGATATAATTTGGACACCAATGACTCCATCTCTGGACAAGAAGAAAGGGTACCTTCCAAACCCAGTATTCACCTTTTAGTCTGACTTATGGTATAAACTCCTTCCTAAGTGCCTTCTCCAACATAAGATTATGAGTGCTGCTTGCCAAAAAATTTTTTTTCAGGGATCCCAAGGTCTAAAGGGTTTGGGGTCTGTAACAAGGGTAGAGAGAGAACGCATGGTCCTCTCCCTGCAGTGCTTTGCCTCGCACCCTTTTTGCTGGTGTCTATGCCTATTGTGGACAGGCACACATATCTCTGGGTTTTATGTGGCAAAATCTAAAAATTTTTAACATATGCATTAAACCCAAACATTTTACAGGGTGTGTCAAACTTTTCCCAACATCTATAAGCAGTTACAAATATCATTAGGTCAATTCCAGTAAGAGTACAATGACAGACGTTGTTATATCAAAACACCATTAGTTCCAGTCTCTGAACAACAGTTAAAATCCTGCTCTTTCCCCTTCTTAAGTGAAGAGGAGTTAAGATTTTAATCAAAATGAGTTTTGTGTCCCAAAGATTAAAACAGTCAGATGTTTAGTCTGTATCTTAGCTCCAAAGCAAACAGAATTCAAACTGCAGAAAATTGTAGTCACCAATGCTTAGGTCATCTCAGCAGGGCATCTGTGTCTGTGTCTCAGGTCTGGAAGCAGCTCAGCGTTTGTGCTTCAGGGCAGGTGGGATTCCTGGGTGGGGTGAGCTTGATTCAGCTACCTGAAGCACATCTTGGCAATTATCTCAGCTGAATCTCTGGAGGCAGGATGTATAGAGTGGCATAGCAGGTCCTGCTATCAGGCACTTCTCTCCCTGGGGGCAGGGAAGACTAGACCAAGGACTCTCCTCCAACTCTCTCTCTTCAAACTCCTCCATGGGGTGTCCGCAGCTACGACATCATCAGGTCCAGCTTTATTTTCTTTCTGTGAAACAAGGCACAAACATATCCTCGACCCCATATACATATATAGGTCGGGTTTTTCTTATGATGCATTGCAAGGGCTTTTTTACCTTGCGTTAGTAAAAATCAGATTGATGTTATCATGTAAGATCTGTTCGCATCAGGATCTGTTTGCAACTTTTTAAGTTGCTTTCAAAGAGCCTTGGTATCATAAATACATGCATGGCCTTTTTCCCAAATAAGCATAGGGTCAGGGCCAGCCCAGGCTCCCAACAGCGGGTCCTTCCATAGAGCTTTTGCATAAGTAGATTGGGTAGAAGGGTGCCACAATCTGTCCACAGCGGACTGCCCTTGATTGTCCAAAGTTAGGAAATTGAGCACAAAGAGAGCATGGCCAATATTGTCTTGGCATTACCTTTTATGGGGTAAAGGGTCTCTTGTGCCATTAATTTAGAGATGGTATGCTTAAGAGTCTGATTGGCACATTCAACAATGCCCTGGCCTTGTGGATTGTAGGGAATACCAGTACGATGTTTTATATTTAACTGGGCACAGAATTGTTTAAATTTTTGGCTAGTATAGCCAGGTCCATTGTAAGAAATAAGTGAGCAATGACCTGTTTAGTTGCTTCCCCCGTCTGAGCAGATGCATACAGGAAGCCACTATAAGTATCAATAGTAACATGAACATATTTAAGTTTACCAAAGGAGGGGACATGAGTAACATCCATTTGCCATAGTTCTCCTGGGATCAGGCCCCAAGGGTTGACTCCCAGATGAGGTTCAGGTAAAAAGGTCACACAATTCTTGCAGTTTTTAACAATTTGTCTGGCTTGTTCTCTAGTTATACCAAATCTAAGATGCAAGGTTGAAGCATTAAGATGATGGAGTAAGTGAGCAGCCTGAGCCTCCTGTACAGGATCCTGTACAGAGACTGAGGCAACTAAACGAGTGCTCTTGTCCACCAATTCATTTCCTCGTGTCAAAGGTCCAGGCAAACCAGAATGTGCTTGAATATGGCCCACAAAAAATAAATGTGAGTGGTCTCTAATTAATCTTTGAATTTTGAAAAACAATTGAAACGTAGGTGTTGAAGGCTGAATGGTAGGAACCATTTGGAAGACCTGAAGAGCCCTCACAACATATTGACTATCAGAGAACAAATTAAATTATTGGCGGCGGATCAATTAGAATATGGTTAAAGCTGTATATAACTCTACCATCTGGGCAGATCTGTATGGGGTATCAATAGAGTAGGCCTTATCATTAATAACATATGAGGTTTTCCCATTTTTTGAGCCATCTATAAACACAAGTAAGGCATTTAGAATGGGCTGCAAGCATGTGTTCTTTAAAATGTAAAAGGTGTAATATTAAGAAATTGGATAAGCCTGTTTCCTGGCATGTGGGTATCAAACTTTCCCCGGAAACCCAGCAAGTAGCACGGCCCATTCATCATGCTTTGTTGTAGCCAGGCTATCTGATCTCCCGAATATGGGGTAACAATAACATCTGGATCATGGCCAAAGTATCGAACCGCAGTCTTGATACCTGAGAACAGAACCTGATTCACTAAAAAAGGATAGGAGGGCAAAACCTTGGATGAGGTAGCAGGTGCATGTATCCAAAGAAACGGCTGCTCCTCCTGCCACAGGAGCCCTGATGGCATATAATCAGTGGCAAATGTCAATAGATAAAGGATTTTTTCAGGATCAAAATATCTTAAGCCTTGCTGGGAGATAGCTTCTTCTGCCCTTATAAGTGTGGCTTCTGCCTCTAATTTAATACTTTAATATCTTAACTGGCAAAACTGGGAAGGTTTACCCAAAAGCAGCATTTTGCTTTTTTATAAAACTGTTGTAGAATAAGTTTTACATTTAATACACATACTTGCCATAGCTGTAATATACTGTACTTATACATTATTGTACACTATACCTGTTTGAGTACCTGTTAGGCAGCTTCTTTAATCTTTCTATTGGAAATTGGCTCATTGTTTTTTGTAAGAATTTTACCTAGAGGCTCAAAGTCTCCCATAAGAATATTATAACTAGGGCTTTAACCATTGTATATCTAATTAAAAGTTTGTAAGCTATCCTCCTCTTAAGTTGCAAGTCTGCCTAGCAGATAGGAAAATGGAAAAAAGAAGCATTTTAACTAATGATCAACATGTAGAAGAATAAAAACAGATCCATATCCATCTCCATGTACAAAACTCAAGTTAAATGAGTCAAAGGCCTCAACATCTAAAAATTATATTGAACCTCACAGAGAAAAATTAGAAGTACACTTTGCCACATCTTAAACACAGCCTCAGTGGCACAAACATTGGAGAAACAATAAATTATATCTCCTGAATTGAGAAACTTTTTTGATAAAAAACATAATATCAGCCTATAGAATGGGAAAAGATTTTTACTTATCATAAACCCATTTCAAAAACATATGAAGAACTCAGGAAATTAGTCATCAAAAAATTAATCCAATAAAAATATTTGTTATAGACCTAAACTGAAAACTCTCAACAGACGAACTTAAAAATGACTAAGAAACACTTAAAAAATGCTCAAACATAACATCCTTTAGCCATTGGAGAAATGCAAATCAAAACTCTGATTTCATCTTATCCTTGTAAAAATGACCAAGATTAAAAATTACTACTAACAACTTATGCTTAAGAAAATGTGGGTAAAGACAAAACTCCATTGCTGGAAGTGCAGACTAGCAGAGCCGCTTTTGGATCATAGTATGGTTATTTTTTAAAATTAGGCAAATATTTACCTTAAAACTCAGCAATACCCCTTTTGGGCCTAAATACAAAAGTTGTTCAACCATACCATAAGGACATGTGCTCAGCTATGCTTACAGCAGAATTACTCTATAATAGTCAGAATCGGAAAACAACCCAAATGTATCTCTTTTACACCTAGGATGAGACATCATTCTTTTAAATAGCCATTAATATCATAAAATATCTTAGAGTAACTCTAAGCGAGCAGGATAGAAATTTGGATCCTGTCATTTCTGCTTGTGAAGGGGTAATTTTTTTTATTTTTAACCATTATCACTTGTTAGAGTATAACTCTGGCCCTTGATAAATTTAGTAAGAGGCCTGAGTCTCAGCAGTCCACCCTGAAGCAACATGTGGCAGCAGGAAAGGACCACAAGCTGAGATAACTCGACTCCCACCCAAGAGCTGGCCATACAAATGGAAAAACTTGTATGATAAGAACTTTAACTCTTTTAAGAAAAAAAATTAAAACATTAGAAAATAAAAAGATCTCCTATTTTCTTGGGAAAGTAGAAGAAGCACAGCAAAAATGACAATCTCACTGAAAGCAGTCTATAGATTCAGCATAAATGTCCACTAAAAATTATAGCAACATTTCTCACAGAACTCACAAAAACTAGGATAGCCTAAACAATCATAAAATCCTGTACAATCAAGGAACTTCAGAATGCATTACAATCTCTGACTTTAAACTTTACCACAGAGCCACAGTACTAAAATCAATCCACCTTGGATACAAATTCATCTGCCTACAAACAGCAGATTTTTGACAAAGAAGCAAAATTGTGAAATGGAAAAGAAGCATTTTAACTTGCTTATCTCAGAGGCTACCTTAATTTAAACCTGTCCTTTTTCCTTTAGCTGAAGCTGCGCCGCATGGCAGGGGGTAGAACACAGGCTCACTTTGCCTGTTAGACTGCCTTTCCAAGTTCTGGCAGGCGGATTTTTAACTATATTTTTTATTTTAACTTGTAAATCATAAAATTAGGAGAATTTTTTAATCCTTTCCTCTGTTCTATAGACTGTGTGAGGTTAAATTTGCTCTCTAAACTTACTCTTGCTTCTGCTTGCCTTTTACCCATAGGTGAGTTAGGTTAGCTGACTGTGTGCACGTGGCTCTTCACAAAAATTTTTTCTTTACCTTTTTTACTCATTTAGCATGTAATAAAAGTTGCAATTCTACATCTGTCACGCTTACTGATTCTCAATAACTCTGCCATTGTTCCTGCTCCATTCTTACTTCCTTTAGTTACCAACATATATAACTGAATACTTTTTCCTTATCCCAATTATAACTTATTTACAAAGTTTTACTCCCTATTTAACTTTTGTCACACTTTTCTACATTTCTTTCTCTATGCTACGTCTCTAATAAGAGCCCAGTAACTGAGGACAGCCTCCAGCACGGGGTCTCCATTTTTTAACATTTTACTAAGATTTTTCCCTACCTTGCCCCATGTCTGGGGGTGAATTCCTGGGCTGGTTAAAATTAACCAGGGGCATTTTTCATCTATAAAACAAAAGAATTTAGCTAAATCTCTCTTTTTTTAAACCGTTACTCCTCTCTCCCTAAGTGACTGTTGAAATTCCTCTATGAATTTCTCTTCCTTTGGAAGCGATTGTCCCATGTCTTATAGACGACAATGAACCTGCGCCTACCTCCTTCCTGCAGACCTGTCCAAGTATCACAGCTGGTCAGGACCTTATTTTCCTTCGTCCCGGGACTGCGCCTCGTCGTCCTGTTAGTTGGCCGTACTTCAGGGTCCCTGTTCAGGCGCCATTTTAACCCACCGGCAGGGTCAACTATTCAGGGTCCTCTGAAGGGGCGCTAACCTGCAAGACATGAGCTGAAAAGAGGAAGGAAACCAAGCAAGATTCTATTGTCAAGGTCTCCGTTTATTGGGGTGAAAGTTACAGCTTATATACCCTTGAATGGGGTGGAGGTAGGTAGGCAGGAACTCTGCAGGGGTAACTGAAGGTCATTAGCCAGCACCTGGAGTAAGCCAAAGCATGTGATCCATTAACATTGGAGTAAGGGGCGGTTCAGTTAACAAATGTGTTCCATTAGCATTGGAGTAAGGGGTGGATTCCATTAACAGATAGCTCTCAAGATAGTTGGGATGAGAGGTGGGATCTCTGTAAACATCCTTAGGGCAATGACCTCTACTATCCCTGTAAGGACGATGGTCCCTGACAGGATCCTAGGGCATAGGTAGGACTGCAGATAGAGAGATATCGTAGTGGAACAGCAGGTTGAACTGAAGTTCCTAGGGTAAAGAGACAAGGAAACTTGTAATGGATAGGCCCATGGCAATACAAAGAGCGAAAGAGAGGGTAGTTCCAAGTGGCAAAAAGCAAGGAAAAGGGTACTGGGCTGTCCCAGGCTGGAATGTGGTTCCTGGGGAAAGTGAGAGAAAGCTAGCTGAGCTGTGGTGGATAAAGTATCATTGTAACAAAAATTTCTATCTGAGGCATCCCCAAGTGGAATGGAAAACTTGTCAGAGGGAAAAACATTCCAAATCACAGAAGAAAGGTGTCCCTTATCCTTGTAATTAAAGCCCACTGGCACACTGCTGGGGCTTTTGAAGTAACAGTACACAAATTAGAAAGTTCAGGTTGATGCTTATCCAGTAGATAGGGAAAGAGGAGAGAGCAGGAGAAAAGAGCAGTATCCACTGGGTATAGCAGGCCAGAAGCAATGAGGGCAGGAGATAAAGGAGATGGCCACATCAGCGAAGCATAGAAACATGTACAGCATGTATAGGTGCCCAAATGGAGGGCAGAACAGGCCAGAGCCCAGGGAGACACTTGCAAGGAGTAGAGGAGAGACAAATGGTTAGAAAGCAGGTAGAAGGAAGCATCAGCTGAAGAATTAGACTCTAGAATTTGGAATCAAATTGTGGGTGGCAGAAACAAAAGAGCCATACATGCCTTAGTAGAGCCAGTTCAGTGGTTTAGTTCAGAGCAGCCAAGTTCCTTGGGAAGGAACTCAATGTTGGCACTCTCATATTTTCAGCACCAGATGAATGAAACAAAGAAATTAAAAAGGGACCATATGAATTCTCCTAGGTGTGGTGAGGGGGGTTTGTTTATAGACAATAGGAAGAGCATAGTCCAGATTGAACATAAACAGAATGAACCAGGCCATGTGAGGAGGGAGAGGGGAGCGAGAAGCCAAAATGCTGACCAAGACAGGCAGCCTGGACCAAGAGAGTAAAAGACAGACCAAAAAGGCAGGGTTGCCATTGGCTGAATTATAGGGGAAAGGACAGTTGGGGAGGGGCAACCAGCCATAATTCCATAAAAATTGGGGCCTGAGGAATGTAGGGAGAATTTGATGGCCAGCATCCACTTTGATATATTAATAAGTATCTCAGTTAGGCAGTTGTCCTGGTTTTGAGCTCTCTAACAGTCCTGTTGTGTCTGGAAAACACTGGTTCTTTGGTGTCCTCAACCACCACTGGCTCTTACAGTCTTTTTACCTCTTCCCACATCCCTGAGCCCTGGGGAGAGGAGTGTGATATGAATGTCTGATTTAGGGCCGAATATGCCATCATCTCTGCAGTCTATCATTTTGGGGGTCTCTGTGTTAACTGCCATCAACTGCAAGGAGAAACTTTTCTGATGGGTGTTCAGAGGTGCTCTGCTTTGGTCTATGGGCATAGTAACAAGTCATTTGGTGCTATTTTACTACTATGTCCTTCTAACAGAATAAGAGTGTTGGGTTTCCCTCCAGGGTCAATGGCCTTTCTAGTCACAGGTTCCTGAACCTTTTAATAGTGCCAGGTAATTCACCTCATGAATAAGACCTTTGATCTAAATAGAGACTACTTGTCTATTCCCACGAGTGCCACGTTTGTGGCAGTTTGTATATCTTGTCAGGCCAGTCATTGCTGTAGCTTGCTGGGTTCACAGGTTGGTGGGATTCAGACTTACTTTTCTCCTATTTTCATAGCACCTTACAGCAGTATGAATGCTAGCCAGTGTGGATGAAGCTTCTGGGAGAGTACCAGCTTGATTTCTTCTTGTTCTGTGACTCAGATATGTGGTATCTTCTGAAACGGGATCTTAATGTTAAGAACTGTAAGTTAGCAAGAAGTATTGGCAATAACCTGTAATGCATGTGACCTCCACTGGCCAACAACTTAAAAAGAAGTAACTCATTCCGGGTACTGAGGTTTTTATTTGCTAACATGAGGTGTTATGTGTAATCATACATTTATGAAGCTTCTATAGTCATAGGTTTTGGTATGGCTTCTTCAAATGGCCTTCTATGTTAGTATCTCTCCCCATATTCCCCCTTTTACCCTGCCACCTCATTTGTAGCCCTTTTGACTAAGGGACTAGGGGCAAAGTAGCATACATGTGCTCTCCACATCAAGGGCTGCCTCTCTTCTCATTAAATGTGCTCCCTTCGAACCCCAAGACCAAATTTATATGAAATAAGTGAAGGAATTGTTTGGACAGTTGTAGTCAGAAAGATTGTAGGTCCTAGCTTTATTTATTTGAAATAAACACTGTCAGGTACCACTCTTACAGGTACAGATATGAGTCTAGAGAGCAAACATTGACACTACCAGATTCACTTGCCTCTTTACAATAAATTGTACTGAGACACATGGATAGTTGCAGAAAAGTGGTAGTATATTGGGGAAGACGTGAAGAAGTGTAGAGGTCTGCTAGCCTTTCTCCTTCAGACTAATTCCCAGATGTCAAAAAAAAACAATGGCTTGAGTGAGTTCTGCTAAGAATTTTTTCTAACTTTGATGCATTTTAGGTTTATCTTATTTTATTTATTATCTTTTAGAGTGAGAGACAGAAGGGGGTGGATCCAGATGGGAGGGGAGTCTGGGAGGAACTGACAGAAGTCAAGGGAGGGGAAACAAAATAATCAGGATTGATTTAATGAGAAAAAGTCTATTTTCAATAAAAGGAAAAATTACTTATTTTACTTTATATGTATGGGTGTTTGCCTGCATTTATATCTCTGTACCTTGTGCATGCCTGATGCTCACAGAGGTCAGAAGTGGGTATTAGATACCATGGAACTGGAGTTGCACACAATTGAGAGCCACCATCTGTAGTAGGAAGCTGCTTATTTGTTTTCCCGGCCACCCAGACTTCTGAAGTAATCATACAGAAAGTATATTATTTAAGTCACTGCTTAACCAATCACTTAAGTGTATTGCTAGCTAGTTCTTACATATAGTATTAATCCATTTTCAGTATTTTATATTTTACCATGAGGATTGTGGCCTACCAGCAAGGTTCCTGCATGTCTGTCTCTGGCAACTCTATGGCTTCTCCTTGACTCTGCCTCCTTTGTCCCAGCATTCAGTTTAGTTTCCCCCACCTATCTCTGGCTGAAACAGATTCTTTATTAACCAGTGATATTCATGGCATACAGATGGGAATCCCACATCAACCATCTGAAATTCCACCATTCCTGGAATCAAACCAGTGTTCTCTGGTTTGATCTTAACTACCTCCAAGTTATCTCTCTGGTCCTAAGATATTTTATGCCCATTAATGTCCATTTCCTCCAAGTTCTTATAATATAGACTTTTCAGAACATGATCCCTTCCCTAAATTAGGGCCAAATGGAATAAGAGCTGCTGCCTTATTTTTCCAGTGCTGCCTTTCTTATAATAATCTCTGGAACCTCCTTCTCCATTAATTACTATTCTCTGGCTTCACTGCCTTCGTGTCTATGTTGATATAAAAGAGTGGGGATAATGGCGAATAAAATCTGATGTGGGTTTTATGTGTTTTGTTTTTATCCTTTTTTGCTAAGTAGTTAAACTGACATTCTGGCTATAAAAAAATCTCTGGTATACAAAGAGCATGTTTATATTAAAAAATCACTTGTAAGCTGCCTGAGCATTCAGAACTGGAATAACTTCAAAGATGTATAAATGAAAAAAGTAGGTGGTGTTCACAGAAATCCTTGATGTTTACAACTTCTGGGAATATAGAAATAAAAATAACCATTTTCTTCTGTATTATAAAAAATGTCATAAAGGGAGCTGATCAATTAAATTAGTATTAATTGAGAAGTTGCAAAGTGAGGTGAATTCTCTGCAAGTCATCAAATAAATGCCAGCCATTAAATCTAACCAGCATGAATTCTAGGAAATTAGCAAAGTAAAATGTGATTTTGTTTTGTTTCATTCTGTTCCTTTGAAATTATTTCAACTTCTCCAACAAATACCTGCTGGGCGAATTGGATTTCCACACTAAAAAGAAATGGTCTTTACCACAATCTAATATTTTATACAAATATTAACTCAAAATAGATTGTGGGAATAAAAGGGTCTCATTAAAAGGGGAGAAAAGAGTGCTTGGCTAAATAACTTTATAATAAGTGGATTTTGCAAGATTGAAGGAAAAAAAGAAACAGCACAGGAGCACTGTGTTCTAGCTGTCCAAGGTTTCCTTCTATGGGGAAAAGGTTACTATTTCTGGTAATACTCTCTCCATTTATACTAGAACTTACTACTTACATAACTGGATGCCTATGATGAGAAATTATTTGAAAAAACTTCCAGTTTAGAAATCCACTCTGCTTTTTTTTAAAATCACAATTGCATGATACTTTTATCTAAAAGTGGGGAAACAATGATTATGCTGATGTGGGATTCCCCTCTGTATGCTGTGAATGTTTTATTATTATTGCTTAATAAAGAAGTTGCTTGGGTATTGATGTGGTACAGTAAAGCAGCTCACATTGTGTTGGTCAGTGAGTATGGTGAAAGAAATACTTCTAGTATGGCCTTTTCTGTTTCTACTTTTATTCAATGTCCTTTCGATCCATGGAATGGTAATGTTCCAGTTTATAGGGAGTCTTTCCCCTGTAAGCATGTGTGGAAAAATCCTTACAGAGATGTGCTTTACAGATCTCCTAGGCACTTTATAAACCAGTCTAACTGAAGATTAACCAGAACAGCAATAATCACATCATAAAACAGTGACAACTACATCACTAGGTACACCTGATTATCATTCAACTAATATCTCAAAACTTTGTGTAGCTTAGTCACATATTGTTCTTCTGTTAGCACCAGAAAAGACAGTCAACTGTAATCATTGGAACATATTTTGTTTTAGAAATTCTTGCAAGGAAAATATCTTTTGTCTTATGACCAGTAAAGAGAAAACCCAAAAGTTAGAGGGGAAAAAAATCAACTTTTAAAATCTGGAGTTTGTATTCCAAATTTTGTATTGACCATATCATCTTTTATTTTACCATCTTACCTATTTTAAATTCTGTCTTAGCTAATATATATTTATATTTTACAATCTTATATATTTTGAATTCTGTCTTACCAAACATGTACTTATATTAGAATCTTCTACATTATGATGAAATGACTTTTAGATACTGACAGCAAAGAATGAATTTTTTTTTTTACCAGCTTAGGTTTGTTGTTTCCAAAGTGCAATAATCCAATTTTACTCACCTTCCAGCACCATTGCAATGCTTTTAATGGTAGCTTTTAAGTGTCTCAGATAAACATGATACAAACATCTTTAATGAAAGATTGAATATAACAGAATATAAACAAAAAATAGGTTTCTTATATCGAGGGACATACCCACATACCCACTTGAAGACCAAGGCAGATGTGCTGTTGAAATCATATATGATACACAAATTAGGATTTTCATTTTTTTCTGATTTGGTCAGTGAAAACCATGATGAAGAGAAGGCCAGAAAAAAAAAATCTAATTTTTTGCTCTACATCAGGATTCCTCCTACAAATAAATGACATATATTTCAGTACATAAATAATATACCATATTTTTTTAATCCATTCTTCAGTTTAGGGGCATCTAGGTTTTATCCAGGTTCTGGAAAGAAAATGTGGTACATTTACACAATGGAGTACTACTCAGTGGTAAAAAGGAATGACATCTTTAAATCTGATAAAAATAGAACTAGAGAAAACTGTCCAGAGTGAGGTAACTCAGACCCGGATAGACAAACATGGTTCGCACTCACTCATAGGTGGATATCAGATATAAAGCAAAGGATTACCAGCTTATAGTCCATGACCCCAGAGAAGCTAGGAAACAAGAAGAACCCTAAGAGAGACATTCATGGATCCTCCTGGGAAGGGGAAACAGACAAGACCTCCTGAGAAAATTGGGAGGGGGAGAGAAAAGAGGGTTTAAGGGGAGGGGGAGGGAAGGAGATGAGGGTAGAGGAGAACATGAGGGAATGGGATGTTCAAGAAGGGGGAAGGAGAGTGAGGGAATGGAAAGATATATCTTGATTGAGGGAGCCATTAAAGGACTATCGAGAAATTGCCAATGATGACCCCAACTAAGACTCTAAGCAGTAGTGGAGAGGATGCCTAAATTGATCTTCCCCTGTAATCAGACTGATGATTACCTTAATTGTCATTCTAGAAACTTCGACCAATAATAAACAATAATACGAGCAAAGGGGTCAAGACCATGATGGTGATACTCACACAAACAGCTGACCTGAGCTAGTGAGAGCTCACTGACTCTGGATTGATAGCAGGTAAATCTGCATAGGACCAAATTAGGCCCACTGAGTATGGGAGACAATTTTGAGGCTTGAAAAAAAATCTGTGAAGCCACTAGCAGTGAGACCAAGATTTATCCCTACTGCTTGAACTGGCATCGAGGAGCACATTCTTTTTGGAGAGATACCTGGCTCAGTCTAGATTCAGTGGGGGAGAGCCTTGGTCTTGTCTTGAAGTGAAATGTCAGACTTTGTTGACTCCCCATGGGGAAGTCTTATTCTTTCGGAGGAGTGGATGGGGAGGTGGGGTGGGGGGAAGGTGAAGGAAGCAAGAGGAGGGAAGGGAGTGGAAATGGGGATAGCTACGTAAAATGAGAAAGGATTTTATTAAAAATTCTTAATAGAAAAAAGAAAAAATAATATACCATGGAAATATGCAACGGGAAAATTTGAATATAGATAAATGTAGCCTGGTTTCCTTGTTCATAAGAATTTAAAGGAGCAAAACAAATAAATCACAATTCCTTCAAAAAAACAATGCAGCATAATATAATGAAAATATATTTCCTTCTAATTCAGGACAGGTAATGGTAGATCAAATGTACTCGTTCTTCAATTTCATAAATAGTGTTCCAATAAAATACAAAGCCATTAAGATGAATTTTACCTGTAATCTCGATACTCAGGAAGATGAGGCAAAAAAAAATCACTAGATCAAGTTCAGCCTGCACTAAATAGAGATTTCACAGTGAAGAGTCCAAGAAATCAATATGGATTCCAAAAATGAGGAATATATATATATATATATATATAGTTGCAAGTCTGGGAGAATGAGAACAGACCATCAGCAGCTTTTCCAGCAGATCAAGGATCATTCACTCACAGGGAGCTGTTTTCTCAGATGTTTGGGAAGCTTAGGTCATTTTACGACTGGCTGTTTCATTAAGACCAGAACGCCCCCCTATAAATTTAGAATGGTGTCCTGGCCAGTCCTGATAAACGACAGAGGTGAACTGAGCTAACCTTTAGGAGACAGAGATAAGGTGACCTTTGGGTCAGATACTGTCTCCATTATGGACAACTGGCACCACAGCAGCGTATTTTATGGGATACATCTGGTCAAGAGACTAGCTGACCGGACTAAGATCTCAGACCTCCTTATCACAGCTGTCAAATTGATGAAGTATACCTTGTGAGAAAACCTGGGAACACACAAATGGGACTGTCCCCAAGATGACCCAAGCCCCTACCAATAAAATTACTGTTACTAAGCCGCCCCCCCCCCATGTAACCTGTAAACCTATAAAAGCTGAATAAAGAGTTGGATCGGTGTGATCAGTTGGCGAGACCTGCTGATTCACCCACAGACGCCTGTGAAATTAATAAAATAACTTCATGCTAATTGCATCTGTTGGTTTGGGTCATCGAGTTAAGGGGGAAATCGCCACCCTTGAAAACGAGGGTCTTTTCATTTTGGAGGTCCCACCGAGATGCATTTTGAAGCCCCCCTACTCGATAACCCACTGAGCCAAACAGGAGGTAAGAGCCGGCCATATGTGTCTCTTTGTGTCCTTTACGTCTGTTAGTCTGATATGTGGTTGTGACTTTTGAAGTCGTTTGTACGTACAAGCGCTCCGTAGGCTGGGCTCAATTGGAGGGAACTGACGAGTTCCGTACTCCTCACCAGCCACCCCTGCGAGACGTTCCGGGGGTCCAGGGAGCCCGACTTTTCGGGGCTCGATCCGTATTTGAGAGTGAACAGGCCACTCTATTGGAGAGCAAGGGAGATGTACTCTTGCCTTCTCAGTCTGAACTTTTGCTTTTGGCCGCGCGGCTTCTGGCCTGTGTCTATGCTGTGGTTTTGTTTTGTGTTTCATGTCTTGGTATTATGTCATGTCTTTGTTTTTTGTATATATGTTTGTACTCGAGTCTAAATCTGGTACCATAGGGCAGTAAGTAACCACCTCTCTGACCCTAACTCTAACTTTAGAGAAAAGCTAGACCCAGCTGTGAAAATCCGATAAGCTGGCGGTCTGCCCCCTTTCCCCACCTCTATAGGCTGTGCCTCGCCAAGGCTGCGCTCCTAAATCACCCTGCTTCCTGACCCGCTCCATCGTCCCCGCGCCCACCACCCGACCTGGCGACGTAGCTCGGCGCCCCGGCCTCCCCCGCCAGAGCGCCAATGGGTGCGTGAGTGAGGCGGCTCGAACCTTTCCGTATCAGCCGAGCGCGCCCCTTGCTGGGGAGGGTACAGTGGCGGTGGCTCTGCGAACCCCTACTGCCCCACCACCTTCCTCTGCTCGCGACTATGGCGTGCGCTGTGGCTCTCTGGGACTCGCCCTGGGACTGCTGCTGGCACTGGCGCCCAGCATTCTCCGGAGCTCAAGTCTCTGGGGGGAGGGAGCGGAGCCGGGGCGGAACACCTGGCCCCAGCCAGGAGCAAACTTTGCTGCCGTCGGGCAGGGTGGGGGGGGGGGAAGGGGAGGACGGGGCCTAGTCGGAGGAGGGAGCGCTGCAGCCCCAGCCTCTTTGCGCAAGTTCCCGTGCACCATGCTGTCGGGTTCTCCAGGCCCGACCTGGCTGGCGTTCTCTGGCCCAGCAGCCGCCGCTTCCGCTGTCACCACAGCGAAAAGGCAGGCACCGGGGAGGCTCACCAAGGGCGAGGAGCCTTCGTTGTCGGTGCAGGCGTGGGGTTGCTCGAAGTTCTAGCATCAACGCCCGAGCCCAAGGCGCATAATTCTCCCCTTAGCGCTGGGGCGCACTGAGCCTCGGACTCGCCCCACTCCACAGGGGAGCTCACTCCACAGGGAGAGTCTTGGCTGTATTAAAACCAAACAAAGGCTTTGGCTGGAGCATCCAGGAGAGAGGAATGCTTGCCCTCTGAAGTCCCTGTACTGAAAGTGACTCCCTTGCTCCAACATGGCTCCATTCTGACCTGGAGTCCACCAACACCGTGCAGGAGGACTGGGGGAAGGAGGGCTGCCTTAGATAATCCAAAATGCTCCCTCCCCCTATAGTCAATACCAAGGTCTTCCCAGCTCCTACTGACAGGTATGTCTTCAAGGGACTTCCTCTTCTACTTCTACCCACTGCCTATGTGAAAAAAGCTAGCATTTCTCAGTGCCACCTCAGCCAGGCCTGGTGCTCCCCAATCCTTGGGCCTAGTGTGAGGACTCAAGAGATGCCTCCGTGGTGAACAATGTGATATCCCCGAGGAACTGAGTTGAGGCTTCCAGGTGGCCGACCAATCCTGACCTGACAAGTTCCCTAGAATGGATTCCTCATGGGGCCTCTCATGGTTTACTAGCTTTCCTCCGAGCCTATTGTGTGGGCTTGGACTTACTGTAGTATGTAGACACCAGCCAAGTAAGTCATTGACTATCCCCTCCCCAGTCTCTTTTTGGGGGTCTATGGGAATGTGCTAGCTAGGATGCTGGGGGTACTGAAGTAGGGTTATGGGAAGCTTATGACAGTACATCTAGGAGCTCACTGTGGATGGCTGAGGCTGGAGCCAGGTCCTGGAAGGATCCCCAATGGGGTTCCCTGTGGGGTCTCCTTTCCAAAGAAAAGGCTTGCTCACCCTGGAAACTAAGGTGCTAGGGACTGAATGGCAGCCTCCCTTCGGCAAGTGCCAAATAAAGCCTTGTGCCAAGGATTTACTGCCCTTTCCCAGAGGAGATAGCTGGTGCTAGCGCCAGGGTCATGGAACTAAGGCCTCCTGTGGAGACACAGGTGCCAGCAAGATCCAAGCTGGTGCTAATTCCTCCCTACAAGACCCAGTATGCCTGGGAACCAGAAGTAGGTTGTTTCTCTGGGGTCAGATACCCTATTAGAAAGCAAAAGTCCCCTAAAGAGCCTGGACCTCTTCATTTTGACAGCCAGGACTGGGTATGACAGCAGATAGAGAGATTACAAGTAAGTAACCCTAAGGCGAATGTGGATTCAGGAACAGGTAGTAGGGCAAGCCAACATCAGAAGGGCCTCCCAGCCCTGATAGCATCTTTCTTCTAGGGATGCTTTGTTCCAGTCATCATGTGCTATGTCCAGGATAAAGCTTCTGGTTTAAAAATTTAAAAAGTTAAGCTGAGTCACTTAAAAAAGGTGCTTATAAAAAAAAACCCTACAGATTATTGGTTTCTATATTTCTTACTACGCAGTGTGTCCAGAGAAAAATAAATTCCCAGCTCTGTTTAGATGGATACAGGACTACACTGTCTTTAAGAACTATTGCTGTAAAAGCCCTGGCCGGAGCCAGGGCCATGTAAACAGTCTAGCTGAGCTTCTAAGTCAGCCTATGTTTAGATCTGAGTTTGGCACTTGACTGCTTGCAATGCTTGTGATAAGATGGGGGTTCTGAGTTGCCCCACATGGCAAAGATCAACTAGAGCTTCTCACCCCCCTACAGCCACAATGATGATGTTGCTAAATGATAAAATTGAGTTAAAATGATTCTTTTGATTCTTTATGTTTATGGCTATTTAAAAACATGATGTTTCTCATTTATTATTGATATAAAGGATGTACAATTTGGGTTGTTTTTAGGTTCTGTCTATGATGAAATAAGTTTGCTATGTAAAATAGGCTCAAAAGGGATATTGCTAAGTTTTAAGGTAATATGTTACCTAATTCTGAAAATTCACCATACTAATGTTCAAAGTATATATCATTATGTACTAATGTTCAAAGTAGCTGTATCAGTTTGCATTTTTACCAGCAATGGAGGGTTTTTATCCCACATTCTCGTAAATGAAAATTGTCAAACAATATTTTTAATCTTGGTCATTTTTATAAGGATAAGATAAAATCTCAAAGTTGTTTGATTTGCATTTCCCCGATAATTAAGGATATTATATTCAAGCAAATTTTAAATACCTTTTAATTATTTTAAGTTCATTTGTTGAGAGTTTACTGTCTTGGTCTGTAACATAATTTTATTAGAATATTTGTTTTTATGAGGATTAAGCTTCTAAGTTCCTTATATGATTTTAAAATATTGATAAAGATACCTTCTTATTCTACAGGCTGATATTATGTTCTGTTAATTATACCCTTTGCTATACCAAAAAGCTTCTTAGTTCCGGAGATCTCATTTATTGATTGTTTTTCTCAATGTCTATGCCACTGAGGCTGTGCTTACAATTGTATTTAAAATCTTTTTCTTCTGTGAGGTTCAATATTGTTGGATTTATGTTAAGGTCTTTGATTCGTTTGGATTTCAGTTTTGTGCATAGAGGTAAATATGGATCTATTTTCTTCTTCTACATGATGATGTCTAATTAATTCTTAAAGGGAAAAACTGACAGTCATAACAGCCGGGCTCATGACAAAAGAGGAGGGGCTGCAAGGCACCCCACTAATTTGGCCAAGGTAAGAGAGGTTCTCCAGGGTCCAGTTAAAAATCTGTGTTCCTTAAATGATTAATAAAAGTTTACAGACATTTTACCCAACCTCTGAAGGTCAACAGACAGCGGTAGCCATGGCCTTCATAGGACAGTTAGTATCAGATATAGATACCTTACAAAATTTGGGGAGACAGAGAAAATATTAAACTAGAGACAGAGAAAGTAAAAAAAAAAAAAAAGGCAGGACTCAGACAGATAGGGAGCCTGGGCAACAGAAGATTAAAGACAAATAAAGATGGACAGAGGCACCCCTTGGACAGAGGCCAATGTGCTTATAAAAAGGAAAGGACATTAGATACCTCTATAGATCTTCTAAGGGACACAAGAACTGAGTACTCTTAAAAAAAATGGTTAAAATAACCATTGAACAAGCTGGACATCTTACGAACTATAATTTTTTTTTTTAAAAAAAGGATAAATAAATGACTCTTTCCTCCCTGGTCACCCCTGAATATATGATCAAAGCCTTTTGTTGACCAAACAAGGGAGTTCTGCTTTCCCTGCTGTTCTCAGTTTTGAAGGAGACTGCTTGTCTGCCTCTGCCATGCCCTCCTCACCTAGGATGACCACCTCCCCCTGCCATCACCATCGGAGAAATCCTCACCTAGCAACTGCCTTGGTGCCACACTTGCCCTGAAGCCGGCATGAGCCCTGGCTGCTCACCCTGCAGTCTCGCTCCCCTCACCCATGTCAGACTGTGATAGAGCGCTCACAATGCTACTACAGGTGCCTTCCTTCACCGGGCTGCTGCTCCTGTGCCCTGCTCACGTCGATGGACTATGGATCCTACCAGCATCTACAGAAAGGACAGGTGGCTGGCAGAGCGGCAGGCTGAGCTGTGCCAGGCAGAGCCGGAAATGATGGCGAAGCTCTCCTGGGGCACAAGGCTGGGAGTCCTAGCCGAGCAGGTACACAAAACTGAAGGTAAGCAGAAGGCGGGGGCAGCAGTGATGGACAGAAAGCAAATGATCTGGGCCAATAGCCTCCCTGAAGGGATGTCGGCAGGCCCAGAAAGCTGAACTTATGACTTTGGTACAAGTTCTATGATGGCAGAGAAAGAAGATAGCATCATACATTGACCAGGACTGAGACAGCCAATGTAATGGCTAAGAAGATCATAAAAATCTCCCCGAGGTTTGGGATGCCCAAGGTAATCATGTCCAATAATAGACCTGCCTCTGTTGCCCAGGTAAGTCATTGGGGATCAATTGGAAATTGTGCTTACCAACTCCAAAGCTCAGGTCAGATAGATAGAATAAATAAAATTCTAAAAAATTTTACAAATTAACATAATTGGCCCTGGAGACTGGCAAAAAATGACTGGACAGACCTCCCTCTCCCTGTCCTGTTCTGGGTTCAAAACACCCAGGACTACATGGATTAACCCCTTTTGAGATCCTGTACGGAGGTCCTCCTCCAGCCATAACTTTCTTTGATTCTGATATTGCTGATTATGCCACCTCCCCTACCCTACAGACCCTCCAGTTGGTGCAGCAAGAAATCTAAAAGCCCCTGACAGCTGCCCACCAGGACTCAGATCGGGTTCCTGTCACCCCTCACCCCTTCAAGATAGGCGACAGCGTTTGGGTCCGGAGACATCAGACAAAAACTTTGGAACCACGGTGAAAAGGTCCATGCACTGTACTCCTGACCACCCCAACTGCTCTGAAGGTGGACGGAATTACTGCCTGGATCCACGCATCGCACGTCAAAGCACCTCATCGACAATCCGGATCCAGGATCACTATGGAAGCTCCAGTGCACCCAAAACCCGCTAAAGATAAGACTTGTCAGGGCTTAATATTGATCACAATCCTGGCCCTCCTTGCCCTAGATGCCAGGGTCTCGGGGAGCCCTCACATACCAAAAAACTTACTTGGCAAGTGTTCTCCCAATCGGGGGACATGGTCTAGTCTGTCACTGGCCTTCACCCTCCGGGGGCCTGGTGGCCTAGTCTTAGCCCTGATTTTTGCCAGCTGGCCGCGGCGCTTGAGACATGGGGCATAGCTGCTTTTAAATATGATCAGCTAACACTTAATATGGAACCAACCTCAGGAGGCGATGGGATAGAAGGCTGTTCCAATCTTATTAGGCGACTTCTTCTTGCTCCACTTGATTTTTATGTCTGCCCCTGGGATGGGAGAAATCAGGCTACTGCCCACCGATGTGGAGGCCCTGGGGAATATTTTTGTGCTGCCTGGGGATGCGAAACCACAGGTGATGCGTATTGGAACCCATCCTCCTCCTGGGATAAGATTATAGTCCGCCGTGGATGAAAAAAAAAAGCCCCCCCACATGGGAAAATACTAAAAACAGGGGACTGTAGGCATGGAACAGGTGAATGGTCCTGCACCTCAGGATACTGTTTACCCCTTAACATTTCTTTTACTCTCCAAGGAAAGCAGGATTAATCTTTATTATGCCCCTGTCAGACCTAACCCCATCCTACCCGAGAAAAAGGGACCACCTCGCCTCTTAATGCCGGGGAGAGATTGTACAATCTGATAGAGGGAGCATACTCGGCCATTAACTCAACTCAGCCGGAGTTAACACAAGCCTGCTGGCTCTGCCTGGCCCCTAGTCCCCCTTATTATAAAGAAATAGCCATAACTGAAAATATAACTTATGCTAACAGCATCCCAGAGGTCTGCAAGCATCAGAACATATACAAGTTAACCCTCCCTCAAATAGAAGGACAAGGAACATGCTTAGGAAGTGTGCCCCAAGCCTATCAGCCTTTTTGTAACCACACACTGACATTCCCCAAGGAAAATTATTACCTGCTCCCCTCTCCAGGGACATTGTGGGCTTGTAATTCGGGCCTAACTCTGTGTGTGTCAACCCAGGTCTTTGACCAAATTGCAGACTATTGTATACTGGCACAGATACTGCCCCACATTATCTATCATGCCCCAGAGACTGTTATGGATTTTATGAAGGCAGTTCCCACTCCAAAAGGGAAACCGTTATGTTGACCTTGGCTATGCTGCTGGGGGTAGGAGGGGTTGCTGCAGGAATAGGAACAGGGGCTGCTGCACTGGTACAAGGCAACAAGCTGGCCTACCTTCAGGACATCGTTAGTGCAGATCTGCAGGCCCTTGAAAACTCCATCTCCCTGTTAGAAAACTCTCTTACTTCCCTGTCTGAAGTGGTTCTACAAAACAGGAGGGGACTAGATCTGCTGTTCCTTAAAGAAGGGGGCCTATGTGCGACCCTTAAAAAAGAATGTTGTTTCTATACAGACCATTCTGGAGTCATCCGGGATTCCATGGCTAAGCTTAGGGAGCGTCTCAAATAGAGACGCAGAGAATATAAAACCCAACAGGGCTGGTTTAAAAGATGGTTTTATAGATCTCCTTGGTTGACCACTTTAATCTCCACAATTATGGGACCCCTTATAATTTTGCTCTTGATTCTGACCTTTGGACCTTGTATCCTTAATAGGCTAGTTCAGTTCATGAAAGACAGATTATCTGTAATATAGACTATGGTTCTGGCCCAGCAACTAACCCAAACAGGGAACAAGAACAATGGGTTTAAAAATCTATCCCCCCCCCAAAAAAAAGGGAGAAATGAAGAGTCCAAGAAATCAATATGGATTCCAAAAACGAGGAATATATATATATATATATATATATATATATATATATATATATATATATATATATAGTTGCAAGTCTGGGAGAATGAGAACAGACCATCAGCAGCTTTTCCAGCAGATCAAGGATCATTCACTCACAGGGAGCTGTTTTCTCAGATGTTTGGGAAGCTTAGGTCATTTTACGACTGGCTGTTTCATTAAGACCAGAACGCCCCCCTATAAATTTAGAATGGTGTCCTGGCCAGTCCTGATAAACGACAGAGGTGAACTGAGCTAACCTTTAGGAGACAGAGATAAGGTGACCTTTGGGTCAGATACTGTCTCCATTATGGACAACTGGCACCACAGCAGGGTATTTTATGGGGTACATCTGGTCAAGAGACTAGCTGACCGGACTAAGATCTCAGACCTCCTTATCACAGCTGTCAAATTGATGAAGTATACCTTGTGAGAAAACCTGGGAACACACAAATGGGACTGTCCCCAAGATGACCCAAGCCCCTACCAATAGAATTACTGTTACTAAGCCCCCCCCATGTAACCTGTAAACCTATAAAAGCTGAATAAAGAGTTGGATCGGTGTGATCAGTTGGCGAGACCTGCTGATTCACCCACAGACACCTGTGAAATTAATAAAATAACTTCATGCTAATTGCATCTGTTGGTTTGGGTCATCGAGTTAAGGGGGAAATCGCCACCCTTGAAAACGAGGGTCTTTTCACACAGCCATCTTGGGTTATGGTAAATAGTATACACAGGAATAAAATGTGTGACAAGAATTATCATTTCTTGGCAGACATTCCTCAAGCCCCTAATATTTCTGGTCATTCTGCAGGGGTTTCTCCCCACGCCTTCTACCCTTCTCTTCCTATCCCATTCCAGTGTCCTTAAAGCACCGCTCTACTCCTTAGGGACCACAAAACCACCCTGCTTGCCCCTATTGGGGCTGGGAGCCTGTGGTCAGGGGTGGGAGATCCTTTGTTTCAATCAGCTTGCCCTTGGCAAGCCGGGCCTTTTGTCTGAGATACCTGCACAGCAAGGAGACATTAGCTTGAAACAGAAGAACCAGTGGAGGGAAAGGGCTGAGAGGCTGCCCTCCAGACAGGTTTGAGGATTCCAGCAAGGGAGTGCAGGCTCCTTGTGCTGCAAGGTTCGCTGTGTGATACTCCACCCCTTCCTGCTACCACCTTTGTCCTTTTGTCCCTGCACTGTCCCCTACTGCTACCAGGAATCCCTGATTCAGTGCTGTGGAGTTCCATCTGGATGGGTGAGTGTATGCTATCCTGGGGCTACCTGCCCTGGAAGAGAGCACAGCCCCCTCCCCCAGTGCCTGGTGCAGGGGTGTCTTTGTTACACACATCCCTGCCTCTCCCAAGCCTTCCCTAGTGTATTCAAGTATCCTTCTCCTGTACCAAGGCCATCCACCCAGAGGGGTGAGAGGCTGCCCTTCAGGCAGGTGTGAGGATTTTGGCAAGGGAGTACGGGCTCCTTCAGATTGTGCTGCAAGGAATAGCTCCTGCACTGAGGAGATCCACCCAGATTAAGACACAGCAAAGATTGAACCAAGACTCCAAGTCTCTCCTAGCTCCATTTGAAGGAAGAGATGGGCAGGCGCCAATGCAAGAGCTCCTCCAACAACATGAAAGGAAACATGACATCACCAGAATCCAGACATCCCGAAACAACAAGAACTGAACACCCTACCCCACAAGTTATAGAAGAAACCGACCTTAAGCAGTACTTTATGAAAATATTAGAGGACCTTAAACAGGAGGTAAAAAACTGCCATAAAGAAATGGAGATGACAAACAAAAAAGTAGAAGAAATAAATAAATCTCTCAAAGATACCCAAGAAAAACAAGAAAAACAAGAAAAAGCAATCAAACAGGTAAGGGAAACAGTACAAGACCTGATAAATGAAATGGAGGTAATGAAGTAAACACAAGCTGAGGGAAGACTGGAAATGGAAACTCTGAGTAAATGAACAGAAACTTCAGAGACAAGTATTTCCAACCGAATGCAAGAGATGGAAGAAAGAATCTTGGACTCTGAGGATACTATAGAGGAAATAAATTCACAGATTAAAGAACTAAACAAATCTAACAAATTCTTAACACAAAACATCCAGGAAATCTGGGACACCATGAAAAGACCAAACCTAAGAATAATTGGGGTAGAAGAAGGAGAAGAATTACAACTCAAAGGCCCAGAAAACATATTCAACAAAATTATAGAAGAAAACTTCCCCAACCTAAAAGGATGTTCCTATGAAGGTACAAGAAGCCTACAGAAAACCAAATAGACTGGATCAAAAGAAAGCATCCCCACGCCATATAATAATCAAAACACAAAACATACAGAATAAAGAACAGATATTAAGAGTTGCAAAGGAAAAATGTCAAGTAACATATAATGGGAAACCTATCAGAATTACACCTGATTTCTCAATGGAAACCATGAAAGCCAGAAGAGCTTGGATAGATGTGCTACAGACACTAAGGGAACATGGATGCATGCCTAGATTACTATACCCAGCAAAATTTACATTCACCATTGATAGATAAAACAAGATATTCCAGGACAAAAACAGATTTAAAAAATACATAGCCACAAATCCAGGCTTTCAGAAAGTAATAGAAGGAAAATCACAAACCAAGGAGTCCAACAACGCCCACAATAACTCAGGCATCTAGCGACCCTTCACCAGCAAAACTAGAAGAAGGGAAACACACAAACTCTACTACAAAAAAAAAATGACCAGAGTTAACAACCACTGTTCATTAATATCACTTAATATCAATGGACTCAATTCACCTATAAAAAGGCACAAGCTAAGAGATTGGATACGAAAACAGGATCCAACATTCTGCTGTTTACAAGATACACATATCAACCACAAAGACAGACACCTACTCAGAGTAAAGGTTTGGGAAAAGGTTTATCAAGCAAATGGACCTAAGAAACAAGCAGGTATGGCCATACTAATTTCTAACAAAGTTGACTTCAAACTAAAATCAATCAGAAGAGATGGAAAGGGACACTTTATACTCATAACAGGAAAAACCTTTCAGAATGAAGACTCAATCCTGAATATCTATGCCCCTAATATAAAAGCTCCCACATATGTAAAAGAAACACTTCTAGAACTCAAGGCAGCCATCAAACCACACACACAAATAGTTGGAGATTTCAACACTACTCTCTCACCAATGGACAGGTCAATCAGACAGAAACCTAACAGAGAATTGAAAGACTTAATGGAGGTAATGAACCAAATGGATTTAAAAGACATCTATAGAACATTCCACCCAAACAGGAAAGAATATACCTTCTTCTCTGCGGCTCATGGAAACTTTTCAAAAATTGACCATATACTTGGTGACAAAGCAAAATTCCACAGTTACAAAAAATTATTAGTAACCACCTGTGTCTTATCGGATCACCATGGATTAAAATTAGAAATCAACAACAATGCCACCCCCAGAAAGCCCACAAACTCATGGAAACGGAACAGTCAACTACTGAACCACTCCTGGGTCAAGGAAGAAATAAATAAATTAAAGTCTTTCTTCAATTTAATGTATACCAAGACACAACATACTCAAACCTATGGGACACAATGAAAGCAGTGCTAAGAGGAAATTTCATAGCACTAAGTGCCCACTTAAAGAAAACGGAGAAAGCACTCATTGGTGACTTAACAGCACACCTGAAAGCTCTAGAAAAAAAAAGAAGCAGCCTCACCTAGGAGAAGTAGAAGACTGGAAATAATCAAACTGAGGGCAGAAATCAACAAAATAGAAACACAGAAAACAATCCAAAGAATCAATGAAACAAAAAGCTGGTTCTTGGAGAAAATCAACAAGATTGACAAACCCTTAGCCAAACTAATCAAACAGCAGAGGGAGAACACTCAAATTAATAAGATTAGAAATGAAAATGGGGACATAACCACAGACACAGAGGAAATTCAGAGAATCATTAGATCTTACTACAAAAGCCTTTATGCCACAAAATTGGAAAATGTAAAAGAAAAGGACAGTTTTTTTCATAAATACCATATACCAAAGTTAAACCAGGACCAGGTAAATGCTTTAAATAGTCCTGTTAGTCGCGAAGAATAAGAAACTGTTATCAGAAACCTCCCTACCAAAAAGAGCCCAGTACCAGATGGTTTCAATGCAGAATTCTACCAGAACTCCCGAGAAGATCTAATACCAATACTCCTTAAGGTATTTCATAATATAGAAACACAAAAGTCACTGCCAAATTCCTTCTATGAAGCTACAGTTACCCTGAGACCTAAACAACACAAAGACTCAACCAAGAAAGAGAATTACAGGCCAATCTCACTCATGAACAGTGACACAAAAATTCTCAATAAAATACTGGCAAACCGAATACAAGAACACATTAGAAAAATTACCCACTATGATCAAGTAGGCTTCATCCCAGAGATGCAGGGCTGGTTCAACATATGAAAATCTATCAATGTAATCCATCATATAAATAAACTGAAGGAAAAATAAAACCATATGGTTATCTCATTAGATGCTGAAAAAGCATTTGACAAAATTCAGCACCCTTTTATGATAAAGGTCTTGGAGAGATTAGGGATACAAGGGTCATTCCTAAATATAATAAGAGCTATTTACAGCAAGCTGACAGCTATCATCAAATTAAACGGAGAGGAACTCAAGGCTATCCCACTAAATTCAGGAACACGACAAGGCTGTCCACTCTCTTCCTATCTCTTCAATGTAGTGCTTGAAGTTCTAGCAATAGCAATAAGACAACATAAGGGAATCAAGTGGATTCGATTTGGAAAGGAAGAAGTTAAACTTTCGTTATTTGCAGATGATATGATAGTGTACATAAGCAACCCCAAAAACTCCACCAAAGAACACCTACAGCTGATAAACTCCTTCAGTAACGTGGCAGGATACAAGATCAACTCCAAAGAATCAGTTGCCCTCCTTTACACAAAGGATAAGGAAGCAGATAATGAAATCAGAGAAGTATCACCTTTCAGGATAGCCACAAATAGCATAAGATATCTGGGAGTATCTCTAACCAAGGAAGTGAAGGATTTATTTGACAAGAACTTTAAGTCTTTGAAGAAACAAATTGAAGAGGATACCAGAAAATGGAAGGATCTCCCCTGCTCCTGGATTGGGAGGATCAACGTAGTAAAAATGGCAATTCTACCAAAAGCAATCTATAGATTCAATGCAATACCCATCAAGATCCCATCAAAATTCTTCACAGATCTTGAGAGGACAATAATCAACTTTATATGGAAAAACAAGAAACCCAGGATAGCCAAAACAACCTTATACAATAAAGGAACTTCTGGAGGCATTACCATCCCTGACTTCAAACTCTATTACAGAGCTACAGTATTGAAGACAGCTTGGTATTGGCATAAAAACAGAGAAGTTGACGAATGGAATCATATAGAAGACCCGGATCTTAAACCACAAACCTACGACCACCTGATTTTTGATAAAGGAGCCAAAAGTATACAATGGAAGAAAGAGGACATCTTCAACAAATGTTGCTGGCATAACTGTATGTAAACCTGTAGAAGAATGAAAGTAGATCCATATCTATCACCATGTACAAAACTCAAGTACAAATGGATTAAAGACCTCAATATTAATCTGAACCTATTGAGCTTGATAGAGGAGAAAGTGGGAAGTACTCTACAACATATGGGCACAGGAGACCGCTTCCTATGCATAACCCCAGCTGCACAGACATTAAGGGCAACATTGAATAAATGGGACCTCCTGATGTTGAGCAGCTTTTGTAAAGCAAAGGACATTGTCACTAAGACACAAAGGCAGCCTACTGATTGGGAAAAGATCTTCACCAACCCTGCAACTGACAAAGGTCTGATCTCTAAAATATATAAGGAACTCAAGAGACTAGACTTTAAAATGCTAATTAACCCAATTAAAAAATGGGGCACTGAACTGAACAGAGAATTTTCAACAGAAGAAGTTCAAATGGCCAAAAGACACTTAAGGTCATGCTCAACCTCCTTAGCTATTAGTGTAATGCAAATCAAAACAACTTTGAGATATCATCTTACACCTGTCAGATTGGCTAAAATCCAAAACAACAACCATAACCTTTGCTGGAGAAGTTGTGGGGTAAGGGGTACACTCACCCATTGCTGGTGGGAATGCACAGTTGTGTACCACTTTGGAAAGCAGTATGTCGGTTTCTCAGGAAATTCGGGATCAACCTACCCCAGGACCCAGCAATTCCACTATTGGGAATCTACTCAAGCGATGCCCAATCATACTACAAAAGCATTTGCTCAACTATGTTCATAGCAGCATTATTTGTAATAGTTAGATCCTGGAAACAACCTAGATGCCCATCAATGGAAGAATGGATGAAGAAACCCTGGAATATATACATGCTAGAATACTACTCAGTGGTAAAAAACAATGACATCTTGAATTTTGCATGCAAATGGATGGAAATAGAAAACACTATTCCGAGTGAGGTAACCCAGACCCAAAAAGATGAACATGGGATGTACTCACTCATAATCGGTTTCTAGCCATAATTAAAGGACATCTAGCCTATAATTTGTGATCCTTGAGACGATAATAAGAAGGTGAACTCCCCCCTCCAAAAAAACATATACTAATCCTCCTGGATATTGGAAGTAGTCACAATCTCCAGGCTTAAATTGGGAACTTGAGGGTTGGGCGAGACGCGGCCAAGGGAAGATGCAGAGAGAAAAGCATGAAGGGGCGAATGGGGGGAGCTCGGAGGAATGGGATGCTTGGGATACAGGAAGGGTGGATATGGGAGCAGGGAAGCATATATCTTAATTTAGGGAGCCATCTGAGGGTTGTCAAGAGACTTGACCCTAGAGGGGTTCCCAGGTTACTAGGGAGACGCCCCCAGTTATTTCCTTGGGCAACTGAGGAGAGGGAGCCTGAAAAGGCCAGTTCCTATAGCCATACTGATGAATTTCTTGCATATCACCATAGAACTTCCACCTGGCGAGAGATGAAGAAAATGACTGAGCCCTACATTGGAGCACTGGACGGAGCTCCCAAGGTCCTGATGAGGAGCAGAAGGAGAGAGAACATGAGAAAGAAAGTCAGGACCGTGAGGGGTGCATTCACCCATGGAGACGGTGGGACAGAACTAATGGGAGATCACCAAGTCCAGTTGGAATGGGACTGATGGAACATGCGACCAAACCGGACTCTCTGAATGTGGCCGACAGTGGGGGCTGACTGAGAAGCAAAGGACAATGGCCCTGGGCTCTGATTCTTCTGCATGGACAGGTTCTGTGGGAGCCTTCTCAGCTTGGTCGATCACCTTCCTGGACCTGGGGGGAGTTGGAAGGACCTTGGTCTTAACATAGAGTAGGGAAGCCTGATGGCTCCTTGGCCTGGAGAGGGAGGGAGGGTGGTACGGGTGGAGGGTAGGGGAGGGGAGGGAAGGGAGAGGAGGAGGGGAGGAGATGGAAATTTTAAATATAAAAAAATAAACCATAAAAAAAAGAAAACGGAGAAAGCACTCATTGGAGACTTAACAGAACACCTGAAAGCTGTAGTAAAAAAAAAAATCAGACTCACCTAGGAGGGGTAGAAGACTGGAAATAATCAAACTGAGGGCAGAAATCAACAAAATAGAAACACAGAAAACAATCCAAAGAATCAATGAAACAAAAAGCTGGTTCTTGGAGAAAATCATCAAGATTGACAAACCCTATCCAAACTAATCAAGTGGCAGAGAGATAACATGTAAATTAATAAGATCAGAAATGAAAAGGGGATATAACCACAGATACAGGATATTCAGAGGATCATTAGATCTTACTACAAAAGCCTGTATGCCACAAAATTGGAAAATGTAAAAGAAATGGACATTTTTTTAGATAAGTACCATATACCAAAGTTAAACCAAGACCAGGTGAATAATCTAAATAGTCCTGAGAGTTTTGAAGAATTAGAAGCTTTTATCAAAATCTTCCCTACCAAAAAACCCAGTACCAGATGGTTTCTATGCAGAATTCTACCATAACTTCCAAGAAAACCTAATACCTATAATCCTTAAGGTATTTCATAATATAGAAACAGAAGAGTCAATGCCAAATCCCTTTTATGAAGCTACAGTTACCCTGAAACCTAAACCAAACAAAGACTCAACCAAGAAAGAGTATTACAGGCCAATCTCACTCATGAACGTCGACACAATAATTCTCAATAAAATACTGGCAAACCGAATCCTAGAACTCATTAGAAAAATTATCCACTACGGTCAAGTAGACGGTGGAGGCTGACTGAAAAGCCAAGGACAAAGGCGCTGGGCTTTGATTCTTCTGCATGGACGTGCTCTGTGGGAGCCTTCTCAGCTCGGTTGATCACCTTCCTGGACCTGAGGGGAATTTGGAGGACCTTGGTCTTAACATAGAGTAGGGAACCCCGATGTCTCCTTGGCCTGGAGAGGGAGGGAGGGGGTATGGGTGGAGGGGAGGGTAAAGAAGGGGGAGGAGAAGGGGAGGAGATGGAAATTTTTAAATAAAAATAAATAAACCATGAAAAATACTGGCAAACCGAATCCAAGAACACATTAGAAAAATTGTCCACTGTGATCAAGTGGCTTCATCCCAGAGATGCAGGGCTGGTTCAACATATGAAAATTTATCAATGTAATCCATCGTATAAATAAACAGAAGAAAAAACATATGATCATCTCATTAGATGCTGAAAAAGCATTTGACAAAATTCAACACCCCTTTATGATAAAGGTCTTGGTGACATTAGGGATACAAGGGTCATTCCTAAATGTAATAAAAGCTATTTACAGCAAGCCCACAGCTAACATCAAATTAAATGGAGAGAAACTCAAGGCCATCCCACTAAATTCAGGAACACGACAAGGCTGTCCACTCTCTCCTTATCTCTTTAATATAGTGCCTGAAGTTCTAGCAATAGCAATAAGACAACATGAGGGGATCAAGGGGATTCGAATTGGAAAGGAAGAAGTTAAACTTTCGTTATTTGCAGATGATATGATAGTGTACATAAGCAACCCCAAAAACTCCACCAAAGAACTCCTACAGCTGATAAACTCCTTCAGTAATGTGGCACGATACAAGATCAACTCCAAAAAAATCAGTTGCCCTCCTATACACAAAGGATAAGGAAGCAGAGAGGGAAATCAGAGGAGTATCACCTTTCACGATAGCCACAAATAGCATAAAATATCTTGGGGTAATTCTAACCAAGGAAGTGAAGTATTTATTTGACAAGAACTTTAAGTCTTTGAAGAAACAAATTGAAGAGGATACCAGAAAATGGAAGGATCTCCCTTGCTCTTGGTTTGGGAGGATCAACATAGTAAAAATGGCAATTCTACCAAAAGCAATCTATAGATTCAATGCAATACCCATCAAGGTCCCAACAAAATTCTTCACAGATCTTGAGAGGACAATAATCAACTTCATAGGGAAAAACAAAAAACCCAGGTTAGCCAAAACAATCTCATACAATAAAGAAACTTCTGGAGGCATTACCATCTCTGACTTCAAACTCTATTACAGAGGTACAGTATTAAAAACAGCTTGGTATTGGCATAAAAACAGAGAAGTCGACAAATGCAATCGAATAGAAGAACCGGATTAAGCCACAAACCTATGAACCCCTGATTCTTGATAAAGGAGCCAAAAGCACACAATGGAAGAAAGAGGGCATCTTCAACAAATGGTGCTGGCATAACTGTATGTCAACCTGTAGAAGAATGAAAGTAGATCCATAGCTATCACCATGTACAAAAGTCAAGTCCAAATGGTTCAAAGACCTCAATATTAATCTGAACACACTGAGCCTGATAGAGGAGAAAGTGGGAAGTACTCTACAACATATGGGCACAGGAGATCGCTTCCTACGCATAACCCCAGCTGCACAGACATTAAGGGCAACATTGAATAAATGGGACCTCCTGAAGCTGAGCAGCTTCTGTAAAGCAAAGGACACTGTCACTGAGACACAAAGGCAGCCTACTGACTGTGAAAAGATCTTTACCAACCCTGCAACTGACAGAGGTCTGATCTCTAAAATATATAAGGAACTAAGAGACTAGACTTTAAAATGCTAATTAACTGAATTAAAAAATGGGGCTCTGAACTGAACAGATAATTCTCAACAGAAGAAGTTCAAATGGCCAAAAGGCACTTAAGGTCATGCTCAACCTCCTTAGCTATCAGGGAAATGCAAATCAAAACAACTTTGAGATACCATCTTACACCTGTCAGATTGGCTAAAATCAAAAACACCAATGATAGCCTTTGCTGGAGAGGTTGTGGGGTAAGGGATACACTCATCCATTGCTGGTGGGAATGCACACTTGTGCAATCACTTTGGAAAGCAGTGTGGTGGTTTCTCAGGAAATTCGGGATCAACCTACCCCAGGACCCAGCAATTCCACTCTTGGGAATTTACCCAAGAGATGCCCAATCATACTACAAAAGCATTTGTTCAACTATGTTTATAGCAGCATTATTTGTAATAGCCAGAACCTGGAACGAACCTAGATGCCCTTCAGTGGAAGAATGGATGAAGAAAGTGTGGAATATAGACATATTAGAATACTACTCAGTAGTAAAAAAACAATGACATCTTGAATTTTGCATGCAAATGGATGGTAATAGAATACACTATTCTGAGTGAGGTAACCCAGACCCAACAAGATGAACATGGGATGTACTCACTCATAATCGGTTTCTAGCCATAAATAAAGGACATTGAGCCTATAATTTTTGATCCTTGAGAAGATAATAAGAAGGTGAATCCAAAGAAACACATATAGTTATCCTCCTTGATTTTGGAAGTAGACAAGATTGCCCAGCAAAAATTGGAAACTTGGGGGTGGGTTGGGATGGGGGTAATGGGAGATGGGGAGATAAAAGCATGAAGGGGAGGATGGGGAGAGCTTGGGGGAATGGGATCCTTGGCATATAGGAAGGGTGGATATGGGAGCAGGGAAGCATATATCTTAATTAAAGGAGCCTTCTTAGGGTTGTCAAGAGACTTGACTCTAGAGGTGTTCCCAGGTATCCAGGGAGATGCCCCCAGCTAGTTCCTTGGGTAGCTGAGGAGAGGGAGCCCGAAAAGGCCAGATCCTATAGACATACTGATGAATATCTTGCATGTCACCATAGAACCTTCACCTCGTGATGGATGCAGAGAGAGACAGAGCCCCACATTGGAGCACCGGACTGAGATCCCAAGGTCCTGATGAAGAGCAGAATTAGGGAGAACATGAGAAAGAAAGTCAATACCGCGAGGGGTGCGTTCACCCACTGAAATGGTGGGACAGAACTAAGGGGAGATCACGAAGTCCAGTTGGAATAGGACTGATGGAACATGCAACCAAACCGGACTCTTTGAAAGTGGCTGATGGTGGAGGCTGACTGAGAAACCAGGGACAATGGCGATGGGCTGGGATTCTATGGCATGAATGGGCTTTGTGTGAGCCTTGTCAGTTTTGTTGCTCACCTTCCTGGACCTGGGGGAAGTTGGGAGGACCTTGGACTTAACATAGTGTAGGGAACCCTGATGGCTCTTTGGCCTGCAGAGGGAGGGAGTGGGGGTATGGGTGTAGGTGAGGGGAGGGAAGGGAGAGGGGGAGGGGAAGAGATGGAAATTTTTAATAAAAAATTAGAAAAAAAGAAAAGAATTATCATTTCTTTAATTTTTTTTTCTTTTTTCTTTTTTTGGTTTTTCGCGACAGGGTTTCTCTGCAGCTTTTTTAGAGCCTGTCCTGGAACTAGCTCTTGTAGACCAGGCTGGCCTCGAACTCACAGAGATCCGCCTGCCTCTGCCTCCCGAGTGCTGGGATTAAAGGCGTGCGCCACCACCGCCCGGCCATTTCTTTAAAATTTATCATCAGATGCTTCAGTCTTTTAAAAACTTTTTTTGTTCATGGTTTCTATATTCCTTTAATGAAAAAATTTTAAAACTATTATATAAGTGTAACTTCTTCCTGGTCTTTTATGGGAGATAAATAAATGGGGTAAGTAGGCTTGCAAAGCATGAAAAAAAAGCAACAAAATACTACTTTATTTAAATCACAGTAAACAGTATTGGTCCCTTCTCAGATGGCTGAAGTTAGTTTATTTATGGTTTCTATATTCCTTTAATGAAAAAATTTTAAAACTATTATATAAGTGTAACTTCTTCCTGGTCTTTTATGGGAGATAAAAAAATGAGGTAAGTAGGCTTGCAAAGCATGGAAAAAAAGCAACAAAATACTACTTTATTTAAATTACAGTAAACAGTATTGGTCTCTTCTCAGATGGCTGAATTTAGTTTATTTTCAACTCAATTTAAGATACAATTTAGAAGATTGTAACATAACCTTTAGTTCTTTCATCTTCACTTGAAAGATGAACATAGTCATTGGTCTTGTTCGAGGCCTCTTGCCTCTGTTACACCATTGATAATCAACTCTCACTGGGGTTCCTCTTGGATATCCTGCTGTTGTTGTGTGTTGCAGAGATCCTACAGTTTTGAATCTGTAGATTCTCCCCCTTCTCATGCTCCAGCAGTCATAGATGAGGGGGATGCTATGGAAGGATAACTCATAGCCCTAGATCTGCATCTGAGTGCAATCTGGGTTGGTCAGTTCACCAGCTTTTCCCCATTGTCACTACCTGGGCAAGTTCTCCAGCGCTGCCTCAGCCAGTCCATCCTTCTCAGTTTTTCAGCAAGAAGCAGGCAAGTTCTGCTCTTAGGCCCTCTGTTCTGGCTCACCCTCATTCATACCACAAGAACCAGCTCCATTGTCTTGCTCTTTTAAAGGAAAACATTTATTTGAGGATGGCTTACAATTTTAGAGGTTTAGTCCTTTTTTTTTTTTTTTTTTTTTTTTTTTTTTTTTTTTTTTTCCTCATGGTTTATTTTTTTTTATATTTAAAAATTTCCATCTCCTTCCCTCCTCCTCCCCCCTCCCTCCCCTCCTTCTCCCCTTTCTCTCCCCTCCTTCTCCCCCTTCCCTCCCCTCCCCTCCACCCATACCTCCCCTCCCTCCCTCTCAAGGCCAAGGAGCCATCAGGGTTCCCCACTCTATGCTAAGACCAAGGTCCTCCCAACTCCCCCCAGGTCCAGGAAGGTGATCGACCAAGCTGAGAAGGCTCCCACAGAGCCCGTCCATGAAGAACAATCAGAGCCCAGAGCCATTGTCCTTTGCTTCTCAGTCAGCCCCCGCTGTTGGTCACACTCAGAGAGACGGGTTTGGTCGCATGATCCATCAGTCCCATTCCAACTGGAGTTGGTGATCTCCCATTAGTTCTGTCCCACCGTCTCCATGAGTAAACGCACCCCTCTCGTTCCTGACTTTCTCCCTCATGTTCTCGCTCCTTCTGCTCCTCATCGGGACCTTGGGAGCTCAGTCCAGTGCTCCAATGTGGGGCTCAGTCACCTTCCCCATCTGTCGCCAGCTGGAGGTTCCCTCACGGTCCTGACTTTCTTTCTCATGTTCTCTCTCCTTCTGCTCCTCATCAGGACCTTGGGAGCTCAGTCCGGTGCTCCAAGGTGGGGCTCTGTCATTTTCTTCATCTATTGTCAGGTGGAGGTTCTATGGTGATATGCAAGAAATTCATCAGTATGGCTATAGGAACTGGCCTTTTCAGGCTCCCTCTCCTCAGCTGCCCAAGGAACTAACTGGGGGCGTCTCCCTGGAAACCTGGGAACCCCTCTAGGGTCAAGTCTCTTGACAACCCTCAGGTAGCTCCTTAAATTCAGCTATATGCTTCCCTGCTCTCATATCCACCCTTCCTATATCCCAAGCACCCCATTCCTCCGAGCTCCCCCCGCTCTCCCCTTCACACTTTTCTCTCCCCATCTTCCCTTGGCCCAGACTTGCCCAACCCTCAAGTTCCCAATTTTGCCTGGCGATCGTGTCTACTTCCAATATCCAGGAGGATTACTATATCTTTTTTGGGAGTTCACCTTCTTATTATCTTCTCAAGGATCCCAAACTTATAGGCTCGATGTCCTTTAATCATGGCTAGAAACCGAATATGAGTGAGTACATCCCATGTTCATCTTTATGGGTCTGGGTTACCTCACTCAGAATAGTGTTTTCTATTTCCATCCATTTGCCTGCAAAATTCAAGATGTCATTGTTTTTTACCGCTGAGTAGTATTCTAGCATGTATATATTCCACAGTTTCTTCATCCATTCTTCCACTGAAGGGCATCTAGGCTGTCTCCAGGATCTGGCTATTACAAATAATGCTGCTATGAACATAGATGAGCATATGCTTTTGTTGTATGATTGGGCATCTCTTGGGTAGATTCCCAATAGTGGAATTGCTGGGTCCTGGGGTAGGTTGATCCCGAATTTCCTGAGAAACCGCCACACTGCTTTCCAAAGTGGTTGCACAAGTTTGCATTCCCACCAGCAATGGATGAGTGTGCCCCTTACCCCACAACCTCTCCAGCAAAGGTTATTATTGGTGTTTTGGATTTTAGCCAATCTGACAGGTGTAAGATGATATCTCAAAGTTGTTTTGATTTGCATTTCCCTGATAGCTAGGGAGGTTGAGCATGACCTTAAGTGTCTTTTGGCCATTCGAACTTCTTCTGTTGAGAATTCTCTGTTCAGTTCATCGCCCCATTTTTTAATTGGGTTAATTGGCATTTTACCGTCTAGTCTCTTGAGTTCCTTATATATTTTAGAGATCAGACCTTTGTCAGTTGCAGGGTTGGTGAAGATCTTTTCCCAGTCAGTAGGCTGCCTTTGTGTCTTAGTGACAATGTCCTTTGCTTTACAGAAGCTGCTCAACTTCAGGAGGTCCCATTTATTCAATGTTGCCCTTAAAGTCTGTGCAGCTGGGGTTATGCATAGGAAACGGTTCCCTGTGCCCATTTGTTGTAGAGTACTTCCCACTTTCTCCTCTATCAATCTCAATGTGTTCAAATTAATATTGAGGTCTTTAATCCATTTGGACTTGAGTTTTGTGCATGGTGATAGATATGGATCTACTTTCATTCTTCTACAGGTTGACATCCAGTTATGCCAGCACCATTTGTTGAAGATGCCCTCTTTCTTCCATTGTGTACTTTTGGCTCCTTTATCAAAAATCAGGTGTTCATAGGTTTGTGGTTTAAGATCCGGGTCTTCTATAGGATTCCATTGGTCAACTTCTCTGTTCTTATGCCAATACCAAGCCGTTTTCAATACTGTAGCTCTGTAATAGAGTTTGAAGTCAGGGATGGTAATGCCTCCAGAAGTACCTTTATTGTATAAGATTTTTTTGGCTATCCTGGGTTTCTTGTTTTTCCATATAAAGTTGATTATTGTCTTCTCAATCTCTGTGAAGAATTTTAATGGGACCTTGATTGGGATTGCATTGAATCTATAGATTGCTTTTGGTAGAATTGCCATTTTTACTATGTTGATCCTCCCAATCCACGAGCAGGGGAGATCCTTCCATTTTCTGGTATCCTCTTCAATTTCTTTCTTCAAAGACTTAAAGTTCTTGTCAAATAAATCCTTCACTTCCTTGGTTAGCGATACTCCCAGATATCTTATGCTATTTGTGGCTATTGTGAAAGGTGATACTTCTCTGATTTCCCTCTCTGCTTCCTTATCCTTTGTGTATAGGAGGGCGACTGATTTTTTGGAGTTGATCTTGTATCCTGCCACGTTACTGAAGGAGTTTATCAGCTGTAGGAGTTCTTTGGTGGAGTTTTTGGGGTCGCTTATGTATACTATCATATCATCTGCAAATAATGAAAGTTTAACTTCTTCCTTTCCAAATTGAATCCCCTTGATTCCCTTATGTTGTCTTATTGCTATTGCTAGAACTTCAAGCACTATATTGAAGAGATAAGGAGAGAGTGGACAGCCTTGTCGTGTTCCTGAATTTAGTGGGATAGCCTTGAGTTTCTCTCCGTTTAATTTGATGTTAGCTGTCGGCTTGCTGTAAATAGCTTTTATTATATTTAGGAATGACCCTTGTATCCCTAATCTCTCCAAGACCTTTATCATAAAAGGGTGCTGAATTTTGTCAAATGCTTTTTCAGCATCTAATGAGATGACCATATGGTTTTTTTCCTTCAGTTTGTTTATATGATGGATTACATTAATAGATTTTCGTATGTTGAACCAGCCCTGCATCTCTGGGATGAAGCCTACTTGATCGTAATGGATAATTTTTCTAATGTGTTCTTGGATTCGGTTTGCCAGTATTTTATTGAGAATTTTTGCGTCCATGTTCATGAGTGAGATTGGCCTGTAATTCTCTTTCTTGGTTGAGTCTTTGTGTGGTTTAGGTATCAGGGTAACTGTAGCTTCATAGAAGGAATTTGGCAGTGACTCTTGTGTTTCTATATTATGAAATACCTTAAGGAGTATAGGTATTAGGTCTTCTTGGAAGTTCTGGTAGAATTCCGCATTGAAACCATCTGGTCCTGGGCTCTTTTTGGTAGGGAGGTTTCTGATAACAGTTTCTAATTCTTCGCGACTAACAGGACGATTTAGAGCATTTACCTGGTCCTGGTTTAACTTTGGTATATGGTATTTATCTAAAAAACTGTCCATTTCTTTTACATTTTCCAATTTTGTGGCATACAGGCTTTTGTAGTAAGATCTAATGATTTTCTGAATTTCCTCTGTGTCTGTGGTTATGTCCCCCTTTTCATTTCTGATCTTGTTAATTTGCGTGTTCTCCCTCTGCCGTTTGATTAGTTTGGCTAAGGGTTTGTCAATCTTGTTGATTTTCTCCAAGAACCAGCTTCTTGTTTCATTGATTCTTTGGATTGTTTTCTGTGTTTCTATTTTGTTGATTTCTGCCCTCAGTTTGATTATTTCCAGTCTTCTACTTCTCCTAGGTGAGTCTGCTTCTTTTTTTTCCAGAGCTTTCAGGTGTGCTGTTAAGTCACCAATGAGTGCTTTCTCCGTTTTCTTTAAGTGGGCACTTAGTGCTATGAACTTTCCTCTTAGCACTGCTTTCATTGTGTCCCATAGGTTTGAGTATGTTGTGTCTTTGTTTTCATTAAATTCAAGAAAGACTTTAATTTCTTTCTTTATTTCTTCCTTGACCCAGGTGTGGGTCAGTAGTTGACTGTTCAGTTTCCATGAGTTTGTGGGCCTTCTGGGGGTAGCATTGTTGTTGAATTCTAATTTTAATCCATGGTGATCCGATAAGACACAGGTGGTTACTAATATTTTTTTGTAACTGTGGATGTTTGCTTTGTTACCAAGTATATGGTCAATTTTTGAAAAGGTTCCATGAGCCGCAGAGAAGAAGGTATATTCTTTCCTATTTGGGTGGAATGTTCTATCGATGTCTGTTAAGTCCATTTGGTTCATTACCTCCATTAAGTCTTTCAATTCTCTGTTAGGTTTCTGTCTGATTGACCTGTCCATTGGTGAGAGAGGAGTGTTGAAGTCTCCAACTATTAGTGTGTGTGGTTTGATGGCTGCCTTGAGTTCTAGAAGTGTTTCTTTTACATAAGTGGGAGCTTTTATATTAGGGGCATAGATATTCAGGATTGAGACTTCATTCTGAAGGATTTTTCCTGTTATGAGTATAAAGTGTCCCTTTCCATCTCTTCTGATTGATTTTAGTTTGAAGTCAACTTTGTTGGAAATTAGTATGGCCACACCCGCTTGTTTCTTAGGGCCATTTGCTTGATAAACCTTTTCCCAACCCTTTACTCTGAGTAGGTGCCTGTCTTTGTGGTTGAGGTGTGTTTCTTGTAAACAGCAAAATGTTGGATTCTGTTTTCGTATCCAGTCTCTTAGCCTGTGCCTTTTTATAGGTGAATTGAGTCCATTGATATTAAGTGATATTAATGACCAGTGGTTGTTAACTTCAGTCATTTTTAGTAGTAGAGTTTGTGTGTTTCCCTTCTTCTAGTTGTGCTGGTGAAGGGTCGCTAGATGCCTGAGTTATTGTCGGCGTTGTTGGACTCCTTGGTTTGTGATTTTCCTTCTATTACTTTCTGCAAGGCTGGATTTGTGGCTGCGTATTGTTTAAATCTGTTTTTGTCCTGGAATATCTTGTTTTCTCCATCAATGGTGAATGCAAGCTTTGCTGGGTATAATAGTCTAGGCTTGCATCCATGTTCCCTAAGTGTCTGTAGCACATCTATCCAAGCTCTTCTGGCTTTCATGGTTTCCATTGAGAAATCAGGTGTAATTCTGATAGGTTTCCCTTTATATGTTACTTGACCTTTTTCCTTTGCAGCTCTTAATATCTGTTCTTTATTCTGTATGTTTTGTGTTTTGATTATTATATGGCGTGGGGATGCTTTCTTTTGATCCAGTCTATTTGGTGTTCTGTAGGCTTCTTGTACCTTCATAGGAACATCCTTCTTTAGGTTGGGGAAGTTTTCTTCTATAATTTTGTTGAATATGTTTTCTGGGCCTTTGAGTTGTAATTCTTCTCCTTCTTCTACCCCAATTATTCTTAGGTTTGGTCTTTTCATGGTGTCCCAGATTTCCTGAATGTTTTGTGTTAAGAATTTGTTAGATTTGTTTAGTTCTTTAATCTGTGAGTTTATTTCTTCTATAGTATCTTCAGAGTCCGAGATTCTTTCTTCCATCTCTTGTATTCGGTTGGAAATACTTGTCTCTGAAGTTTCTGTTCGTTTACTCAGAGTTTCCATTTCCAGTCGTCCCTCAGATTGTGTTTTCTTCAATACCTCCATTTCATTTATCAGGTCTTGTACTGTTTCCCTTACCTGTTTGATTGCTTTTTCTTGTTTTTCTTGTTTTTCTTGGGTATCTTTGAGAGATTTATTTATTTCGTCTACCTTTTTGTTTGTCATCTCCATTTCTTTATGGCAGTTTTTTACCTCCTGTTTAAGGTCCTCTATTATTTTTATAAAGTACTGTTTAATGTCGGTTTCTTCTATATCTTCTGGGGTAGGGTGTTCAATTCTTGTTGTTTCGGGATGTCTGGCTTGTGGTGATGTCATGTTGCCTTTCATGTTGTTGGAGGAGCTCCTGCATTGGCGCCTGCCCATCTCTTCCTTGCTCCGGGCAGTCAAATGCAGGAGGGGACCTCCCACCGGCCTGGGTGCACTCAATTCCAGGTCCCCAGAGCCCAAACAGGCTGAGCTGTGGGATTTTGTGGCCCCAAAGACGGGAGGATGAGGCAGGGGGAGGGGGGGAGGATTCTGGGTGCAAGCTGGGAAGGGACAGGAAGAGAGAGGCAGTATCCGGGGAGAATAACCCCTGCAGGAAGAGCAGGAAGTGTGCTGGTGGCAGGGGGAGTTGTGGAGAGTCGGTGGTCCCTCTCCGGGCAGCTGCCGCGGTTCGGGCACTCACTCCTCACTCACCCCAAAGAATGATGGATCCTTCTGCAGACTGTGAGGTCCCCTTGCAGGCCAAGCAGCTCTCAGACAAAGGCCTACCTTGCTCCAGGCAGTCAAATGAAGGAGGGGACCTCCCACCGGCCTGGGTGCACTCAATTCCAGGTCCCCAGAGCCCAAACAGGCTGAGCTGTGGGATTTTGTGGCCCCAAAGACGGGAGGATGAGGGAGGGGGAGGGGGGGGAGGATTCTGGGTGCAAGCTGGGAAGGGACAGGGAGAGAGAGGCGGTATCCGGGGAGAATAATCCCTGCAGGAAGAGCAGGAAGTGTGCTGGTGGCAGGGGGAGTTGTGGAGAGTCGGTGGTCCCTCTCCGGGCAGCTGCCGCGGTTCAGGCACTCACTCCTCACTCACCCCAAAGAACGATGGATCCTCCTGCAGACTTTCAGGTCCCCTTGCAGGCCAAGCAGCTCTCAGACAAAGGCCTACCTTGCTCCGGGCAGTCAAATGAAGGAGGGGACCTCCCACCGGCCTGGGTGCACTCAATTCCAGGTCCCCAGAGCCCAAACAGGCTGAGCTGTGGGATTTTGTGGCCCCAAAGACGGGAGGATGAGGCAGGGGGGAGGGGGGGAGGATTTTGGGTGCAAGCTGGGAAGGGACAGGAAGAGAGAGGCAGTATCCGGGGAGAATAACCCCTGCAGGAAGAGCAGGAAGTGTGCTGGTGGCAGGGGGAGTTGTGGAGAGTCGGTGGTCCCTCTCCGGGCAGCTGCCCTGGTTTGGGCACTCACTCCTCACTCACCCCAAAGAAAGGAGGTTTAGTCCTTTATCATCATGATGGGAAACAGCATCATACATGATTCTGAAGAAGGAGCTGAGAGTTCTACATCTTAATCTGCAGACAGCAGAAAGAGTTTGAGACACTAAGCCTAGCTTGAATATATAAAATTTCAAAGTCTGTCTCCAGAGTGACACATTCCAACAAGGCCATGCCTACTCCAACAAGACTACACCTCTTAATAGTGCCACTCTTTATGGGGCAAACATTCAAACACATAATTCTTTGGGGACCATTCCCTTTTAAACCATCACAGTCACAACGACCCAAGTCCACAGAGGCTGCATTTTCATATAACCTACATATAGACTCTACACATATATTTTTTCAACTATCTTTATAATACTCTCATGCCTAAAAATAGAATTTCAGTGAAAATTATTGTTATATTTTCTCATTTAAGGCGTGAGATTCTTTTTTTAAAAATTCTGTGCATGTTTAGTACCAACACACATGTTTAAATTGCTTAAGGACAAGATAATTTATCAGGATGTGCTTAATTAAGTGGAAAGTAATTAAGAAAGACTATGAGATTAGGAATTATCAAAGACATTAAAATAGAGATTATGAATTCTAGCACTTATTTCTTATGCATCTCAATTTTGCCTATTGCTATCTTAATACCCAGAGACAGGAGAAACACTTTTCTTAGTATGATAAAATGCATATTTATCAAAACAAATGTCCATGGAATTTCACCCTTAAAATGTCAACTGAAAAGAACTGAGGTTCATGAGTGGCAATTTTTGGGAACATTTTTTATGAGCTATTGTAGCCTATGATGCAGTCACAGCTTTTAGCTCTTGGTAATTCAGACATCAATCCACCTGAGAAATTATCAGATGGAGGAAACCTGCCTGGCAAACCTGACAGGGCCACTGACTCTGAAAACTGTTGCTTTCATCTGTGATTTACTTGTGTAATAACAGCTATGGTATCTTCCCATTCCCATGCATTGCCTTGTAATGTTTACATAAAATCTCATTATTACATCTCAACCTTGTGGGCACACATATTTGTGGATGGTCAAAGGATTTCTTCTTTCTACACTATGTTCTCCACATTAGTGCGAGAAACTTAGAAGCCTGTTCTCAATCACTATCCTTATCGACAGAGCAAGTTGGCCAGACATGTGTCCTTATGGACATGTCACAAACAGAACTTCCATAGATTTTACTTATGATATTGCAGGTGTCTGGTCTTATAAGATTTAAGCCCCTCAGAGGATGTATGATAAGCTAGGGTGGTATTGCAGGTGTCTCTCCTTGATCTATCTTAGTCCTTCAAGAGACAAACAACACCTAACTGACTAACCATATCCAGATATTAATGCATATATTCCTTGCCTTTTCCTTAAATTCTCTCAATGGTTTAATTTTCTCCCTTTGCAAACTGTAGTGGTATCTTTAAAAGACAGCAGGAACCTCCTCACAGCTGCAGCTGTGGTTAGCTACAAGCAAGTTGTAACTTTTGCTACATATCTTCAAAGAATGCCTATGTCCCTGAGAGTTTTCCTGTAGTATTTATTTTATTACTGACAACTTTCTAATGAATGGATATATATGCTTGGGAATTTTTAATGGCAGGATATATAGATTGAGAAGAAATGAGATGGAGAAGAAGGAGGAAGAGAAGGAACAGCAGCAGAAGAACATAGAGTAATTAAAACAAGAATAAATTGGGACAGAGTATTGTAACAGAGAATTGGAATGACAATTGAGACAGAATTAGAGCAAAGAAATTATAAACAATTAGGAGAAAAAAATAAAGAGCACATAAATACAAAGAATTTGGAGAGAAGATTCTTTTCCTACAGCCATCAAACTTTAGTTCCTATGGTTATTGTGACTTATCTTTGTGAACCCTGAGTGAAAGTCTTCAAAGCAAGCCCTTGAAGGTTTTCAATAGGAAATAGTGGTAGATATGGAAGAAGAGATTGTCAGCAAATTAAAATTTCTTTTTTAAATTTCAAATTGTCAATGTTTAGAGTTTCTATTTCTTTTTGTTATTTCGTTTTTGTTTTTGCTCTTCTTATAGGTAAGATTTATGTAATTTATGTCTTAAATTAAGTAGATAATTAATCAAATCTGATCCATTTCTCTTCTTTATTATTTTTTATCGCCACTCATAATATTAAAGACAAAAAGGAGCTACCAATTCCCCACATATGAACTGTAGAAGCTAAGGGGCATTAATATTATAAAAATACAATTTTTTCATGTCAATAACCTGGAATATTTGATAGCATGCTAAATTACATTATAAGTACTATCTTTATCTAAGTAACTGTTTTCCCAACACTTGTGGATATTTTTTATTCAAAATAGATACTTTTTTCTTACACAATATATTCTCGTTATAGTTTCCTCTCTCTCTCTCTTCCTCCAGTTTTTTCCCACCTCCCTTCCACTCCAGATTTATTCACTATCTGTCTCTCAATTGAAAAGAACAAGCTTCTACGAAATAAAAATTAAGCATACAAAATATATGAAGCAAAATATATCATATCAATGTTGGACATGGCAAAGCAGCAGAAGGAAGAGATTCAATAACAGGCACAAGAGTCAGAAACACACTTATTCTCATAGTCATGATTCCCATAAAAATGCTAAGCTAGTAGCTATACTATATATGCAGAGGATCTGGTGCAGACCATGTTTGCCCTGTGCTTCCTGCTTCAGTCTCTGTGAGCTCATATACTCCTTGTTTATGTGATTCAGAGTTTACCATCCTCTCTGACTCTTAACAATATTTCTGCCTTCTCTTCCCCAGGCTGTTGCTAAGACAAAGTGTTGTTCTTCAAAAACTGTCAATGGGATCCCATTGTGAAGGAAAACACTCACCACTCATTGAACATGGAGAAGTTGAGTTGGTGCCTCCACAGAGCCTTCACCCCTATGTTCTCATCTGTTTGGTGTGGGGAAGTACTCTTCAGGGTCCTGAAAGAGAAACGTGGGCACTAATATAACCACAAAACCTTTGACTTAAGATCTGTCCTGTCTGAAAAATATGGTAGGAGAATGGTGGCACAGAACTTGTGGGAGTAAACCAATGTCTGATTTGATTTAAAGCCCACTCCATGAAAAAGAACCCATATTGGATACTGCTTACAAAACTAAGAAACAGAGACTGGATACCCCAGAAGCCTAGGTTAAAACCAAACACTACTGTTCTAAAAAAACAATAAAATGATCCTTAATGATATTCTGCTATAGTCATAAATCAGTGCCTTATCCAGTCATCATCAGAGAGGCTTCCTCCTGAAGCAGGTGGGAAGAGAAACAGAAACCCAATGCCAGACATTATGCAGAGAGAGTGTCTAAATTGATGGTCTCCATCAAATTCCTCTTCTCAGAGCTGAGTAACTTTTAAGTTCAAAATACAACTCAGGGAACTTGATATCACCTACCCTATGATGAACACATCAGGTCTCATAGTCATCTATGTCACTGATGCTCAGTTTTTTTTCCCTAGGGTTCAATACGATGCTCAAAACTATAGATTGTGGTTTTTTAGAAGATTTATTCTTTGCTTTGTGCACAGTCTATCTCAGAATGCTAAAATGCTATTCTGACACTCTTCTCTTGGGTCTCGCCAGAGAATCTAAACAGAATTATCTAAAATGGATACCTCTAGAACCATAATATCAAATTTATGTCTCATGACTCATCTTGCTAAAGAGTTCTCTTTCCAAATAGACCCACCTCAAAACCAAAACAGAAACAATATAATGCACACCACATACATTGAAACAACAAACAGCACATGGCTCTTTTGTCTTCCATAACTATGAAAAATGTAGTATTTCATCATTGGTCTCTGTATCAGTTAGAGTTCTTTAGACAAATAGAACTGACAGAATGAACATAGATTAAAATAGAAGTCATCAAATTGCCTTAAACAACACAGCCTGCGTAGGCCAACAATGCATTGTCTCATATTGGAGAGGCTAAGAACTGATAGTTGCTCAGTCCATTAGGGTAGATGTCTCGGCAGTCCATATTTGGCATAAAAAAGGAGGACTCCCAGAGAGTCACTGTTCTTAAGTTCATGTTTGTGAACTGAAGAATCTGGGTCAGTATAAGGTGACAGCAACTATGGTAGCAGTATTCACCAGTAATGGGACATATGCATTCATGATCAAGAGGCAACAGTAAGTAAGCAAAGAATAAGAGCTTTTCCCATAAGCCTTCTTATCTGTCCTGTAGCTATAATGTTATGCCCATCATTTAAAATGGATTTTCCTACTTAAATTAACATAATCAAGAAAATTCCTTGTAGGTATGCCCAGAGGGAAAACCTAATTTGAATAAATGCTATCACAGGTATGTTGAGAGGCTTGTTTCATGGATGTTTTCAGATCCTGTCAATTTGTCAATCAATAGTTATTATCACAAACTGTCTGACCTGCTTATGGAAACTTTATTTCTCACAGATTAAATGTCAGAAGGTTCTAAGGATCAATGGCCTAATAGGAGTACATTACAGATTTTACAGAATTAGAAGTATGCTGGCTAGTTTTATGTTAATGCAACACAAGCTAGAGTCATCAGGTTAATTTGCTAGAGCTAGAGCAAAAGTATGAACACTACTTTTCTATACAAATAGTTTTCAAGCTTTGCTAGGTATTTGGATTGAGGATTCATTTAAATAAAATCTTGTACTTTCACAAGAATTTCTAGTTTACCTGAAAATTTGTAATTATAAAAATGTTTCAAATCTTGGAAAATTTTTGAAGAGTGATAAGTTAGGTCAAAGATAAAATATTAATATCTGTGGATATAAGTGATTCTGTTACTCAGCATGTTAATTAGATCATTGAAAGAACAAATGTAAAGTTTAGGGTCACAACTGTTCTTTGGAGGTATGAATTATATTGCTAAAATTCATTTTGCACTTAGTCTCTTTGACCATTTAAACATAAAATTTAAAAATAGACACTTCAAAAATAGCTAATATTGGAACTAATATTCTCTAAACATAAGTGAATTTACCCCAAGACAATTTTCTTCCACATAATCAGACATTAAAATTTATGGAGAACAATATAGATGGACTAGCTATCCTATCTTTTTACATATTCCTGTTCTGGTGAGAGATAAATATACTGAAACATGAGATAAATGTAATGAAACTTTTGTTCCCTTTTTTTTGTTCATAAGACAAACCCGATGTCCTCAAATATTTCTCTGTATATTGTCTATATAAAATCAAGGATACCTTGAAAGATTACCATTTAGAATTATCAAATCAGAGCAAGAATGTCTACATCATCCTCTAGAGTTTCTGTTAATCTAAAGGCTACATAGCCTTTGAGATGAGTAACTCTTTTTCTCCATATTTTAAGGTAGTTGTATGAAAATGGATTAAAACAATGACTTCTATCTCCACTGTACAATATTGCTTTAAATACTTCAATGTCTTGTCCTAAATCCAGATCACTTGAAATAGTCTTAGAGTAAGACCCTGGCATCAGTGCTTTCAAAGATCCCTGCATGCCTCTTAGGAGTATACCTATGGAGAATCAGCAGCCTTAACAGAAAACAAACAATTTTCCCCAACAAAAAGCATTATACATTTTTGTATGCAGCAGGATAAGGCTGCCATTTTGCATAAAACAATGTTTAGAGTTTTTAGGAAATAAAGTATGTGATTTATTTTTTTTCTTTTTCATACACTATACTTTGATCATATTCTTTCTGTTCCCACAACTGCTACCAGATCTTCCCCATGTCCCTACCCATCTAACTTTATGATCTCCCCGCACCCCATCTCTCTCAAGAAAAAATAAACATATAAAACCAAATGAGAAAACAAAAAACCAATGAGACAAAAAAAAAAAAATTGAAACAAAAATCAAAAGCGTACAAAAGAAATCATGGAGTCCATTTTGTGTTGGCCAATTACTCCTGGGTATCAGATCTACTCTGGAGTGTGATTGATATACTCAGTAAAGCTCCATTGGAGAAAACGGAATACTTCCCTTTCAGAGCAGGCATTAATTACAATTAGCTTCTTGGTTAGGAGTGGGACTTTCTGTACACTTTCCTGTCTCCGTATTAGAATTTTGTCTGTTTTGAACCTGTACACTTCTTAGCATGCTGTCACAGTCTCTGTGAGTTCATATGTGTACCCATCCTGTCGCATTGATACAGAGACCTGTTTGGTAAACCAGACTGATCTTGAGCTCTACAGCTACCTTTCCTTAGCCTCCTCAATTCTAAGATAATAAACATACACCTCACATTTTCTTAAATTGAGATATTTTTGCTTAATTCAGAGAGACATGTGAATATATAAAATATATATTTATTTTATAATGATTTTGGCAATGGATTATAGTGAAATAAAAGAAAACATCCATTAATTCTAAAATATTTAAATTTAAATACAATATACATTTTAAAATCTGTTAGTCATATAAACTAAAAAGATATTTTTGAGAGGTTTAGGGATTTGGAAATGGTGAAAAGATTCATGTTTACAAATTTAGGTTTATAGAAGTTCCCTAGAAGTTGAGTAATTATGGAAGTAGTATACAGTTTGAAAAATGTCCTGGTAGTTAAGAATGTGTACCCAACTTCCAGAGGACCTAACATCAGATCCCAGATCTTATGTCAAGTGCCTCACAACTGCCTATAACTTCAGCGTCAGGGGATCTGATACCCTTTTCTGCCATCTGCTGGTATTTTCACTCATGTGCACATAGGTACCATAATTTTTGAAAGCAAAGGTACTGTTCAGGCTACCAAAAGAGAAAAATTAACACCAATCCAGTAACAAAACATTTAGTCTACAATCTGTCCTGTTTGCAAAATATGCTAGGGCAATGGTGGCACAAACCTTGTGAAATAATCAACCAATGTCTGATTTGACTTAAGGCCTACTTCCTGAGATGGAACCCAAATCTGAAACAGTTTGGGTGACTAGGAACCAGAGATTAGATAATCCAGAGACCAAGGGAAAAATTGAAAACTACTGGTCTAAAAATAGTAACTATAAATGATGCCTAAAAAGGTCCATTGCCAGACATTATGCAAAGAGAGTGGAGAGAGAGAGAGAGAGAGAGAGAGAGAGAGAGAGAGAGAGAGAGAGAGAGAGAGAGAGAGAGACCTTGGAGCACAAAGTTCTAAAGAGGATGTATCCATCAAATTCCTCCCTGTGTAGTTTAGGGAGCCCCACAGAAGAGAGGGAAGAATGTGTTGGGGAGACAGAAGGGAGGGAAGATACTGGGAAAAATAGGTCTTCTAAAACAACTGAATGATAGTTTTTTCTTTATTTTATTATATCATAACAAGGTTGGATGTGGTATATCAACATAAGTAGAAGAACCCTAATAGAAGGCACAAGAATCAAGAGACCCACTAGTTTGCACATTCAAGAGGCTCATGAAAGTACTAACTGAGAGCTGTAGTATACTTGTATGTGTAGGCCCTGTGATTTCTGGTTCAGTCTCTGTGAGTTCTTATGAGCTTTTCTCAGTTCTTTTATCTTACTATATTCTGTTTTGTCATTATCTTTTAAATGTCTGTTCACTTCTAATGAAAAGCAGAAAGAGAATAGACACAGATAGGAAAAGAGGTTGGTGAGAACTGATAGAAATGTGTGGGGGGAGAAATTGTATTCAGGTTATATTGTATGAGAAAAATTAATAGAATGGCAAATATTTTTCAAAATCCCAATAGGGATAAAGAAAAGCTGTCTTGAAACAGGACATATATGTAAAATAGACTGTCCTGTTAGGAGTAAATAGCAGTGTAGCATATTATTATAATATTTGCTAATTGGGTAATTGCAGAGAATTTTGTGGAAGTTGAGTTATAAAATCAATTGCTTGAGAATAATATAACCCATTCTATACTTTCAAGGCAGCTTACACTGAGCAAATATTTGAGGAAGGTTTTCTTTCACATTGCTTATTATTTCTCTGAAAGATTGCTTAGCCATTTTTGTGGTCCATATTTAAATTTTTTTCTCTATATTCTCCTATGTCATTACTGAAATCTCTCAGAAATCTGTTTACCCAAATATACAAAATAGTTTTGAACTTAATTGCAGCATTTTTGTGACTAACCTGTGCTTTAAGACACCTAGAATGTGTAAAAACAGCCTGATCAAAATTTAAGTAGTATATTTTTATTCATAATTTTCTAGCCTTCCATCTTCTAAGAAAATCAGATATTGGGCAAATTGTTGTTTATATAGTATACAGGATATTCCTAGGTAAAAGGTCACAAATTCAAAATTCTTTTTTTCTTATTTACTTAAATAAATGTATTTGTAACCTTGATAGTCCATGCAATATGGCATTCTCATTAGCATTGTACAGGGACAGTAAGCCCACTGAGATATATGTAATCCATTAATTTTGTTTTATGTATCATCATTCAAAAGGTAGCACCCTAATATTATGAAGGAAGAGTCTAAATACTATGCGCTGGGTGTCTGTAATATCAGGTTCAATATACACCCTAGATTATAGGCACCGATATGGCAGTGGAGCTGCACAGAGCAAACTACTGGGCTCCAGGGTTGGTGATCTGCCCAGCTTTTTGGAAAGAATATTATACCAGAGATAAATGTATTGAATTATATAAAAGTAGAAAATCATGTAAGTATCTTACTCTTTTTGGTTGCTTGCTTTTTTCTTAATAAAACCCGATTTCAATAAATAATCACATCAATACTCCATGGATACTGAATTTCAGAATACCAAGTCTTTGAATATTATATTCACTTATATGACTTAAATTTTTAAATGCATTTTCTTGTTTCAAAACAATTTGCTAACATAAATTATGATTTTTGAGAGGATGTGCTAGATTTAACAAATTTGACGTGAACTAGAGTTACTTGGGAAGAGAAAACTTCAATAAAGAATTTTCAGACTGGTAAGTGGGAATTTCTGTGGGGGCATTTTCTTGATTAATTATTGATGTGGGAGGACACACACCACTGAGTTCCTTGCACTATCCCTGGACAGTGGTCCTGGGTTGTTCAAGAAATCAAAATGTGCAAACAATGGATAGTGAGCCTTTTTCTATGGTTTCTGCTTCAGTTCCTGCCTTAGATTCTCTGAATGATAGACCATAAGCTGTAAGATGAAGTAAACCTTTTTCTTTCCACCTTGCTTTTTGTCACTGTTTTATCACAGCAGGAGAAACTTAACTAGCAAAAAGATAAAGAAAACTCCCCTAGTTGCCTACTTAAATAGGTGTATTCTTTATTTTTGTAGGACAAGAAACGAGTGCTGTATATAGAAGATCCACATCACCTCAACTTAATACAGAAATGGTGTCACAAATAGCTAATAGAAACTAGTGAAATTAAGATAATTACATGATGCCTACATTTTTCTATTATGTGGAAGCTTGAGGAAAATGTGAAAGAACAAATCATTTATTAGTTATATTTGCAGGAATAGAAGAAGAAAAAGATGTATGTTGAAGCAACAATAGGTCACAGATTTCAATTGGTATATAATTTTCTGAGTCAAGGAAAATAATTTAATTTTTAAAAAATGACCATAGATATTAATGAGAAATTTTAGGCTATATTTTTTGAATTGTATGTAAGACGTTCTGTTAAACAGCAATGTTGGTACTACAAAGTTCTTCCTGTTATAGTCTTTTGGATATGTAGTGAAATATGTAGGATATTTAGGTGGAGAAGTAGACTTGTTAATTTTATTGTTGACTTAACACAACCTAGTGTCACTTGGGAAGAGAGAACCTCAGTTACAGAATCACATAGATCAGAATTGCCTGTACTTATGTCTGTAAGAGATTGCTTCATTGATGATTGACTGGGAGGGCCCAGGTCCAGTTGGGTGACAACGATCATCCCACAGGTGCCATTTGGGCTATATAGCTGGATGAGCATTAGCCAGGGACTTCACTTCTTGCTTGAGTTCTTGTCCTGAATTTCTTTGATGGATTGTAACCTGGTAATGAAAGTCAAGTAAATATTTTCCTCCCCAAGTTGTTTTTGTTTGAAATGTTATATCAAAGCAAAAGAAAGCAAACAGAAAAAAAAAAAGTCTTTCTTTTCCTCTTCTAGTATTCTGGCATAAACTTCCAAATTAAAAATCCATGTATTTGGCTTTTTTACATTTCTATAATTATTTATGAGAGTAATTTTATTTTGGCCTTTCTTTTTTTTATTTTTCTTTTTTTTCTGAGCCATCAGGGTTCCCTTCACTATGTTAAGTCCAAGGTCCTCCCAGCTCCCACTAAGTCCAGGAAGGTGAGCAACCAAACTGACAAGGCTCACAGTGAGCCCGTCCATGCTGTAGAGTTCATGTTCATTGCCATTGTCCTTGGTTTCTCAGTCCTCCTCCACCGTCAGCCACATTCAGAGAGTCCAGTTTGGTTCCCTGTTCCATCAGAACCATTCCGACTGGACTTGGTGGTCTTCCGTTAAATCTGTTCCACCGTCTCAATGGGTAAAAGCACTCCTCGCGGTCCTGGCTTACTTGCTCATGATCTCCCTCCTTTTGCTCCTCATCAGGACCTTGAGAGCTCACTCCGGTGCTCCTAAGTGGGGCTCTGTCATTTTCTCCATCCAATGCCAGGTGAAGGTTCTATGGTGATATGCAAGATATTCATGAGTATGGCAATAGGATCTGGACATTTCTGGCACCCTCTCCTCAGCTGCCCAAGGACCTAGCTGGGGGTGTCTTCCTGGACACCTGGGAACCCCTCTAGAGTCAAGTCTCAGCCAACCCTAGAATGGCTCCCTTAACTAAGATATATAATTCCTTGTTCCAATATCCACCCTTCCTATATCCCAACCATCCTATTCCCCCAAGCTCTTCCCATCCTCCAATTCACACTTTTCTCTCCCCATCCCCCCACCCCCCCATCCCACCCCACCCCCATGTTCCCATTATTTGTCCGGCAATCTTGTCTACTTCCAATATCCAGGAGGATAACTATATGTTTTTCTTTGGGTTCACCTTCTTATATAGCTTCTCTAGGATTTTTTTGCGAATTATAGGCTTGATGTCCTTTATTTATGTCTAGAAACCAATTATGAGTGAGTACATCCCATGTTAATCTTTTTGGGCCTGGGTTACCTCACTCAGGATGGTGTTTTCTATTTCCATCCATTTGCATGCAAAATTCAAGATGTCATTGTTTTTTACCGCTGAGTAGTACTCTAATATGTATATATTCCACACTTTCTTCATCCATTCTTCCACTGAAGGGCATCTAGGTTGTTTCCAGGTTCTGGCTATTACAAATAATGCTGCTATAAACATAGTTGAACAAATGCTTTTGTAATATGATTGGGCATCTCTTGGGTAAATTCCCAAGAGTGGGATTCCTGGGTCCTGGGGTAGGTTGATCCCAAATTTCCTGAGAAACCTCCACACTGCTTTCCAAAGTGGTTGCACAAGTTTGCATTCCCACCAGCAATGGATGAGTGTACCCCTTACTCCACATCCTCTCCAGCAAAGGCTATCATTGGTGTTTTTGATTTTAGCCAATCTGACTGGTGTAAGATGGTATCTCAGCATTGTTTTGATTTGCATTTCCCTGATTGCTAAGGAGGTTGAGCATGCCCTTAAGTGTCTTTTGGCCATTCGAACTTCTTCTGATGAGAATTCTCTGTTCAGTTCAGTGCCCCATTTTTTAATTGGGTTAATTAGCATTTTAAAGTCTAGTCTCTTGAGTTCCTTATATATTTTGGAGATCAGGCCTTTGTCTGTTGCAGGGTTGGTGAAGATCTTTTCCCAGTCAGTAGGCTGCCTTTTTGTCTTAGTGACAGTGTCCTTTGCTTTACAGAAGCTGCTCAACTTCAGGAGGTCCCATTTATTCAATGTTGCCCTTAAAGTCTGTGCAGCTGGGGTTATGCATAGGAAACGGTTCCCTGTGCCCATTTGTTGTAGAGTACTTCCCACTTTCTCCTCTATCAATCTCAATGTGTTCAAATTAATATTGAGGTCTTTAATCCATTTGGACTTGAGTTTTGTGCATGGTGACATACACGGATCTACTTTCATTCTTCTACAGGTTGACATCCAGTTATGCCAGCACCATTTGTTGAAGATGCTTTCTTTCTTCCATTGTGTGCTTTTAGCTCCTTTATCAAGAATCAGGTGTTCATAGATTTGTGGGTTAAGATCTGGGTCTTCTATTCGATTCCATTGGTCGACTTCTCTATTTTTATGCCAATACCAAGCTGTTTTCAATACTGTAGCTCTGTAATAGAGTTTGAAGTCAGGGATGGTAATGCCTCCAGAAGTTCCTTTATTGTATAAGATTGTCGTGGCTATCCTGGTTTTCTTGTTTTTCCATATAAAGTTGATTATTGTCCTCTCAAGATCTGTGAAGAATTTTGATGGGATCTTTAACGGGATTGCATTAAAGCTATAGATTGCCTTTGGTAGTATTGCCATTTTTACTATGTTGATCCTCCCAATCCAAGAGCAAGGGAGATCCCTCCATTTTCTGGTGTCCTCTTCAATTTCTTTCTTCAAAGACTTAAAGTTCTTGTCAAATAGGTCTTTCACTTCCTTAGTTAGAGTTACCCCAAGATATTTTATGCTATTTGTGGCTATCGTGAAAGGTGACGCTTCTCTGATTTCTTTCTCTGCTTCCTTATCCTTTGTATATAGGAGGGCGACTGATTTTTTGGAGTTGATCTTGTATCCTGCCAGGATACTAAAGATGTTTATCAGCTGTAGGAGTTCTTTGGTGGAGTTTTTCGGGTCGCTTATGTACACTATCATATCATCAGCAAATAACGAAAGTTTAATTTCTTCCTTTCCAATTTGAATCCCCTTGATCCCCTTGTTTTGTCTTATTGCTATTGCTAGAACTTCAAGCACTATATTGAAGAGATAAGGAGAGAGTGGATAGCCTTGTTGCGTTCCTGAATTTATTGGAATGGCCTTGAGTTTCTCTCCATTTATTTTGATGTTAGCTGTCGGCTTGCTGTAAATAGCCTTTATTATATTTAGGAATGACCCCTGTATCTCTAATCTCTCCAAGACCTTTATCATAAAGGGGTGTTGAATTTTGTCAAATGCTTTTTCTGCATCTAATGAGATGATCATATGGTTTTTATCCTTCAGTTTATTTATATGATGGATTACATTGATAGATTTTCATATGTTGAACCAGTCCTGCATCTCTGGGATGAAGCCTACTTGATCATAGTGGATAATTTTTCTAATGTGTTCTTGGATTGGGTTTGCCAGTATTTTATTGATAATTTTTGCATCGATGTTCATAAGTGACATTGGCCTGTAATTCTCTTTCTTGGTTGAGTCTTTGTGTCGTTTAGTTATCAGGGTAATTGTAGCTTCATAAAAGGAATTTGGCAATGACTGTTCTGTTTCTATATTATGAAATACCTTAAGGAGTATAGGTATTAGGTCTTCTTGGAAGTTCTGGTAGAATTCTGCATTGAACCCATCAGGTCCTGGGCTCTTTTGGTAGGGGAGGTTTCTGATAACAGTTTCTAATTCTTTGTGACTAACAGGACGATTTAGAGCATTTACCTGTTCCTGGTTTAAATTTGGTATATGGTACTTATCTAAAAAACTGTCCATTTCTTTTACATTTTCCAATTTTTTTGGCATACAGGCTTTTGTAGTAAGATCTAATGATTCTCTGAATTTCCTCTGTGTCTGTGGTTATGTCCCCTTTTTCATTTCTGATCTATTAATTTGTGTGTTCTCTTCTCTGCCATTTGATTAGTTTGGCTAGGGGTTTGTCAATCTTGTTGATTTTCTCCAAGAACCAGCTTTTTGTTTCATTGATTCTTTGGATTGTTTTCTGTGTTTCTATTTTGTTGATTTTTGCCCTCAGTTTGATAATTTCCAATCTTCTACTCCTTCTAGGTGAGTCTGCTTCTTTCTTTTTTAAAGATTTCAGGTGTGCTGTTAAGCTCCAATGGGTGCTTTCTCCGTTTTTTTTTTAAGTGGGCACTTAGTGCTATGAATTTTCCTCTTAGCACTGCTTTCATAGTGTCCCATAAGTTTGAGTATGTGTGTCTTTATTTTCATTAAATTCAAGAAAGACTTTAATTTCTTTCTTTATTTCTTCCTTGACCCAGGTGTGGCTCAGTAGTTGACTGTTCAGTTTCCATGAGTTTGTAGGCTTTCTGGGGGTAGCATTGTTGTTGAATTCTAATTTAATCCATGGTGATCCGATAAGATGCAGGGGTTACTAATATGTTTTTGTAACTGTGGAAGTTTGCTTTGTTACCAAGTATGTGGTCAATTTTCGAAAAGGTTCCATGAGCCGCAGAGAAGAATATATATTCTTTCCTGTTTGGGTGGAATGTTCTATAGATATCTGTTAAGTCCATTTGGTTCATTATCTCTCTTAAGTCTCTTAATTCTCTGTTAGGTTTCTGTCGAATTGACCTGTCCATTGGTGAAAGAGGAGTGTTGAAGTCTCCCACTATCAGTGTGTTTGGTTTGATGGCTGCCTTGAGTTGTAGTAATGTTTCTTTTATATAAGTGGGTGCTTTTGTATTAGGGGCATAGATCTTCAGGATTGAGACTTCATTCTGATAGATTTTTCCTGTAATGAGTATAAAGTGTCCCTTTCCATCTCTTCTGATTGATTTTAGTTTGAAGTCAACTTTGTTAGAAATTAGTATGGCCACACCTGCTTGTTTCTTAGGTCCATTTGCTTGATAAACCTTTTCCCAACCCTTTACTCCGAGTAGATGTCTGTCTTTGTGGTTGAGGTGTGTTTCTTGTAAACAGCAGAATGTTGGATCCTGTTTTTGTATCCAATCTCTTAGCCTGTGCCTTTTTATAGGTGAATTGAGTCCATTGATATTAAGTGATATTAATGACCAGTGGATGTTAACTCTGGTTGTCATTTTTTATTTGGTAGTAGAGATTGTGTCTTTCCTTTCTTTGAGATGTGCTGGTGAAGGGTCACTAGATGTTTGAGTTATTTTGGGCAATGCTGGACTCCTTTGTTTGTGAATTTCCTTCTATTACTTTCTGTAAGGCTGGATTTGTGGCTATGTATTGTTTAAATTTGTTTTTATCCTGGAATATTTTGTTTTCTCCATTTATAGTGAATGAAAGCATGGCTGGGCATAGTAATCTGGCTTGCATCCATGGTCTCTTAGTTTCTGCAGAACATCTATCTAGGACCTTCTGGTTTTCATGGTTTCCATAGACAAGTCAGGTGTTAGTCTATTAGGTTTTCCTTTATATGTTACTTGACCTTTTTCCTTTGCAGCTCTTAATATTCTTTCTTTATTCTGTATGTTTTGTGTTTTGATTATAATATGGCGAGGGGATTTTTTTTTTTGATCCAGTCTATTTGGTGTTCTGTAAGTTTCTTGAACCTTAATAGGAATATCTTTCTTTAGGTTTGGGAAGTTTTCTTCTATAATTTTATTAAATATATTTTCTGGGCCATTGCGCTGTAATTCTTCTCCTTCTTCTATGCCTATTATTCTTAGGTTTGGTCTTTTTATTGTTTCCCAGATTTCCTGAATGTTTTGTGATGAGAATTTGTTGTATTTGCTGTTTTCTTTGATCATTGCGTTTATTTTCTCTATGGTATCTTCAGAATCTGAGATTCTTTCTTCTATCTCTTGTATTCTGTTGGTTATGCTTGTTTCTGTAGTCTCTGTTCGTTAACATAGATTTTCCATATCCGGCTGGCCCTTGGGTTGTGTTTTCTTCCTTGGCTCCATTTCAGTTTTCAAGTCTTGCACTGTTTCCATTATCTGTTTGATTGTTTTTTTCTTGGTTTCCTAGGATATCATTTACCGATTTACTCAATTCTTCAAACTTTTTGTTATTCTTCTGTTCCATTTCCTTAAGGGAGTTTTTCACCTCCTGTTTAAGGGACTCTATTACTTTCATAAAGTCAATTTTTTCTACTTCTTCTTGATTTGTGTGTTCAAGTCCTCCTGTTATAAGTTCACTGGGTTCTGGTGCTTTCATGTTTTCAAATTGTTGGAGGAATTCTTGCATTGGTGCCTGCCCATTTCTTCCTCTGAATAATCCCCTTTGGGTCTTCTTTTAGAAGTTCAATTCCCCCCAAAGAATTCAATTCACTCACCCCAATGAATGATGGATCCTCTGGCAGACTGTCAGGTCTCCTTGCAGGCCAAGCAGCTGGCTGACAAAGGGCCTACCTTGCTTCAGGCAGGCTAATGAAGGAGGGGACTTCCCACCGGCCTGGGTGCACTCAATTCCAGGTCCCTGGCACCCAAACAGGCTGAGGTGTGGGATTTTGTGGCCCCAAAGACGGGAGGATGAGGCGGGGTAGGGGGTTCTGGGTGCAAGCTGGGAAGGGACAGGAAGAGAGAGGCAGTATCCTGGGAGAATAACCCCTGCAGGAAGAGCAGGAAGTGTAGGGGTGGTGGGGAAAGTTGGGGAATGTCAGTGATCCCTCTCTGGGCAGCTGCCGCCGTTCAGGCACTCACTCCTCACTCACCCCAATGAATGATGGATCATCTGGCAGACTGTCAGGTCTCCTTGCAGACCAAGCAGCTCGCTGACAAAGGGCCTGCCTTGCTCCAGACAGACTAATGAAGGAGGGGGGGCTTTCGTTTTTATTGTTTTTATGGCACTGTATATTTTTCTCTGTTCCCCTTCATTCCTTCTCCCTCCATTTCTACCCTATCCCATGATCACCAAGCTCCCAATTTACTCAGGAGATCTTGTCTTTTTCTACTTCTCATGTAGATTAGATCCATGAATGTCTTCCTTAGGGTCCTCTTGTACAACAAAAGGAGATCAAGGGGATACAAATTGGAAAAGAAGAAGTCAAACTCTTACTATTTGCCGATATAATAGTTTACATAAGCAACCCCAAATTCTACCAAGGAACTCCTACAACTCATAAACACCTTCAGTAATGTAACTGGATACGAGATTAACTAAAAAATAATCAGTAGCTATCCTTTATACAGATGATAAATGGGCTAAAAAACAAATAAATAAAACACCCTTTATAATAGCTGCAAATAGCATAAAATATTTTGGAGTAACCTTAGACAAAAATCTATATATTTGAAAGTGAGAAATTATTTCTAAAATAACATTTATATATTATAGAATGCAAAACTTCATAATGGAGTTATAAAAATGTTTAATAATAAGATCTGAAAATTTTGTCATAATGTTGGATTTACATAGCAGTTTAGAAAAGGGACCAAATTATGCAAACTATAGTGCTATTAAAGTAATATCCTAAAGACACCATGAAGTTGTAAAGTATTACTAGGACTCTAATCATCTATTTCAAAAAAGTTCTCATTATTAGGCTCTTACATCAACTTGTAAAATATAAATTATGAAAAGTCAAAGTGATTCACTTTTATTAAATAATATACTAAAGAAATGCAAACTATATTTAAGCTGAAAAATTACTACATTTCAAAAATAGAAAATACCAAATATGCATCTGGAGGAAAAAATAAGCAAGGTAAGAATAAGCAATTTTCCATTTAGGTAATTTTATTACTAGCTAATATACCCTTTAAACACTGTTTAAAAATGAATTGCCCCAAGGTAGAGTGTTTAGTTTAGTGGGTAAAATCTCTACTACCAAGACTGACCGCTGAGTTTAATCTTTAACACTCACATGGTAGAGGGTGAGAACCAACTCCTAGAAGTTGTCCTCTGACCTTCACATTGCGTGCATGCACACACACACACACACAACACACACACACCCAAAAATACATATAAGAAAAATGCAAACAGCAATAATAATGACAATAAAGAAGTGGCATGACCTAGGTAGATAGTCCTTTGGTAGCCTTTCCATGACCATAGTCTGTATCTCTGTCCTACGCATTTTTATCAGTGCTCTGGTGAAACTCACTACTACTTTCTCACTCTGTTTATATAGTGCAGTAGCTGATCTGTCAGTGATGCAATGGGAAATATAAAAAGACCTCAGTAACTAGAAATGGAAAGTGATATAAAGGACACAATGCCCCCCCCATTGTTTATTAAGAATCAAACCACTCCTCAGCACCTTCAATCCCCCATTAACTAACTGCATTCTGAATCCGTCTCTGAAAAGAATTCTCTGATATCTATGCACACATAGATCTATGATCATCAATAAAGTTTCATATCTATTCAGAACACATTCAGAGCAAACTTTACTTTTTTCATTGACATTGTCATAAATGTCCATCATCTATGTGCACTTCTTGGCTCTTTGCTCTCGGCCTTTATGTTTTTTACTCAAAATCACATCCTAACTTCTGTTGGTCTGCGAATTAAAAAACCCAGGAATTCTGTACGAATACTTCATCTAGCCTTCTATAGTATATATGGCATATTGCTTTTGATCTAATTTTATGTCTGTTCCACCACTATATAAACATATTTTTTTAATTTTTTTTAGTTTTTTTTGCTGCATTACTACTGCTAAATATTTATGGTCAGCAATCATATGAATTGCCAAAAGAATAAAGAAGCAATGAAAGTTCATAGTAGGGACAGCTGTATCAAACAAGCAGTCCCAGGGGAATTAGAAAACTACACAATGATATATCCCTGGGTCCTGATGGCAATACCATTGTCAGAAGGACATTCCCATGTAACAGATAAGAAACTACAGAATCAACAGAAATCAAATAAGCTACACAAGGTCCGTCATTCATGCTACGGCAAAGATAATGTTCAAGTATCCAAAGTTCACCATTCTTAGTTCACAAAATGAAAAGCATGTTCCACATTGCTTTAAGCATTGGGTCTCAGAATAATCAAGAATGTGAGACATGTGCCTCTTGGGGATATTTGGTCTGTTAACAATAGTAACTATCACAAAAAGAGCTGAAGAAAATTTTCAGTAAGGGTTTGATAGATTGTGTTTTGTGTTGCATCTCAAGGAAATGGGGACTCTTGGTTGTCATGGCCAACAGAGAAGCATTTGTTTAGAAACTCATTTCCTATGTACTGATAATCCCTTCTTTCTAGTTTCAACGTGAAACAAATGATAACTTGTATGATGTGTCTCCCACCATAACTTCTGTTTTCTACTTAGGTATATGTCTAAATTTTTCCTCTTTTGTATGCTTGTTTAGACCGAAGTCTTCCTCCGCACTTTTTCATTTTACAGTTAAATTTACCACATTTTATAAGTTTGTAAAAGATGAAAACTGAGTTATATTCATCCAACCTCATATCATTGCCATTACTAATTAACTATTAAGCCTATAAATTTTCATAATAGAATCTATTCATTTAAAAGGATATAAATTCAGTGATTCAGTACAAACTACCAACATCTAATACCAGAACAATTTTACCAAATCAATGAGAAACTCCAGTTCCACACTTTTCTTCACCCTCCTGATAATCATGAGTCTATTTCCTGTATCTGTATATTTGTGTATTCCATATGGTCTTTGTGACTGACTTTGTCGGTATTAATATAATGTTGGAGGGTCCATTTGTGTTTTACTACTTTTATTTGGCTAGAGCACATTGTGCTTATTCATTAATTAGCTGGCAGACATTTGGATTCTGTGATTCATTCTGTTCTGTTGTTTATTTGGTAGAGAAAAATTCTGATTCCACACTGGTCACTTTGGCATTGGGAAAATGTGTAGCATTTATGAGACTAATAAACATCTACTCCCAATGATACTAATGATCTGTATTTCATATATAGTCTTAGGAGGCTTTTGAGAATCAGGCAGGAATCATGCAAATTTTTGAAAATAAAATTTTCATAATGCCTGATGTTCATAAGTTTTTTATGGTTATTTGTATTTCCCCATTTATTATTATCTTATTTTTCTGGATATTATTTCTTACCCCAGTTTCATAGAGACTAAGTTCCTAATTCACATATTTAGAGGGTACATTTAAAAATTTAATTCTCACAAATGATATGTAAATAAATAGGGAAATCAGTTCCAATAAATGAAGGTCAAATTCATTGTATGACTCTGCTTAGACAAATACCAATTTATTAAAGACTCTCTGTCTGCGAATATTGAGAGTACAAGGATGCTCTATTTTCAGAACCAATATATTACCTGAAAATCAATAAGTCTTTCTAGTGTTAACTCAAAATAGCCATTTCTAGAGTAGTGCTGTGCTCGATTGCTTGATTCCAAAATTGTGGGAGTATTGAAATGTTGTGACAACTTTAAGATGTTTAAGTTGTGGGGTCTACAGGGCAGAGGTAGGGTCAAATCGGTGGGACTTGAAAGTTATTCTTAGTACTGGTTCTGGTTTCTGGTCTGTGCTCTCAGTTTCTTGAATTGTCATAATATGAATAAGGCTCTTGGATATACTCCCACTGTAATAACATGGAAAATTTTTAAGAAACTTTGCTTATCAGGAGCTGGTTAAGGCACTGGGTTCAAGTAACTCTGCAACATCAAGAGCTAGTTGAAAACAGGAACCTCTGCAAAAGTATAAACCACAAAATGTTTCTAGCAGCTAGCCACCTGTCTACACTGCTCGTGGGAAGGGCAGGGGTGTGCACAAAAGCAGAACTAGCTGCTTAAAGGAGGAAGGAGGTATGCAGAAGTAACCCACACCCTGCGTTTAGCAAGACCAACCCCCTTGACTCAAAATAAATCTGGCTTGAGGTTTTTGCCTATATATGTCAACCCCAAATGAGAAACAGGAGCTCTCCCTACTGTGCTACATTGCATGTAATGGACAGATCCGAGCTGGAAAGAAATAAATCTTGCTTTTGCATTCTGGACTTGACTGGATTCGGTGGTCTCTCTGGGGGTCTCAACATGGGCACAACACTACTACCACAAAGTTATTCTACCATGCTCTGAGATGAACTGTACCTTCTGAATGCATGAACCAAATAAACCTCCATCTTTTAAATTCTTTCTGTTAAATGTTTTGGTTCCAACAATGAGAAAAGCAATAAATAATGTATCTCAAGCCTTCTGTTCCATGATCAGTGTCCTCAGCAGTTCCAAAAACTAGCAGTCCATTGCTAACTTTCACTTGACTATGTGAACTTGAGACACTTCTGTTTTTATTCATCTATAAAATGAAAGTGATAACTGAAGCTCATAATTGTTAGGTAATCCCCTAGACAGAGCAGACTGTAACTCTTAGCTGCCTTCTTTGTTTACTTTCATTTTTTCTTTATTATTATTTCTACTTGCCTCATAGTTTTGTGGGTACGGGAACTGAACATTGGGCCTCTTGCCTGCTAAGCAAATAGATCTAAGATTTAACTATATCCCAAGCCCATCTTTTTGAAGGAAAGGAAATCTTTTCCTGCTGATTCCCTAAACAATTCTATTCTGTCTCTGCAGTCATTATCCACTTTGAACTGCTACAAGACAATGCCACATGTGTGCATGGTGCACACCACAAATAACTAATTTTTTACCACATTTTACACCTGGGCAGTACACTAGCACAGACCCTGTGGTGGTGGCACAGGTGAGCCAGCACTGAGATCATGAGAAGACAGAAGAGATGATCCTGCCTCCCCTCATATGCCATGCGATGGCATGGGTGAGAGAAAAATGCCCCCACCCCATTGCTATCCATGGCAGGTGAAAGAATGGCCCCAGGGTCATGAGAGTGGGAAAACTAGTCCTGCCTCCGCCAGATTTAGCACACAGAGAGGAGATCCTGTACCCTGACAGGGCAGTACAATATTGTTAAACCCGTTGCTAGAACATAGGTGGATAATCCTGAGGGCATGAAGCAAGAGAGCTGAACTCCCCATTTTTATCCCTTACAACCATCAAGAGAGAGCGTCCTGCCCCTTGTCTGGCAAGACCTTGCTGGTATGAATGTGGGTGAGCCATACCAGAGGGCTTGAGAGCAAGGGAACTGGTCCTCCTCTTTGCTACAGGCTGAGAGGAGTGGATGCCTGAGGCAGTGCTGGAGAGCCGGCCCAGGTAGTGATAGGGAAATCTGGCAGACTGACCAACACCAGCTACCATGCAGGTCCAGATTCAAGGCTATGTGCTAGCATACCTCAATATCCCTCTCATCTCTGAAATGTTTTGAGCATGAGAAGGGAACAGCCTACAGATCTAAAACTGCAGGAACCTCATGATACAGGGACAACAACCAGATAACCAAGAGGAACCCAGTGAGAGCACATATTTGATAGTATAGAGCAGAAGCCAGAAAAATTTGAAACCTTGAAACAGACCAATGACTCATGACAATGAGCAATTTAACGTGAAGACAAAAGGGACTAAAGGGTGAACTGTGTGACTTACTGGTCACAAACAGCTTCCATGGTGAGTGTGGTGTGTGTGTGTGTGTGTTGTGTGTTGTGTGCGTTTTGTTTGTTTCTTTGTTGTTTTTTTTGTTGTTTTGGTTTAGCTTTATTCTGGTTGGTTTGTTTGGGTTTTGACTTTTTTTTAATTTTGTTTTCTTCTGGAGAGGAGGTTGCAAGGGCAGAGGACAGATGTGGGGGGGACAGGAGATGGGTGGGATCGGGATGCATTATGTGAAATCTGAAGGGAATCAATAAAGTTAAAAAGAAAAAAGATTTTATCCCAAGGCTGAATGGTGCCAGCTCACATATTTAATCCCAGAATTTGAGAGGCAGGAGGAAGGCAAGACCACTGAGTTTGAGAACAGCTTGATCTAAAGAGCAAGTTTCCAAGACAGCCAGGACTATAGAGAAAAATTCAGTCTCAAGAAAACAAAACAAAGTAAAGCAAAAGATTATATAGCTGACCATGTATTGCAGAAAATTCTGTTTATGAAAATCTTGTTTTAAGAGATGCTATAGCTTGTTTCAAGGGATGAATTGTAACAAATATCCAGAGTTTTAATTTCTTTACTGAAGAATTTATATATTTTTAAATCTTATCTTACACTGTGAGGATCTGACTTTGCAAACTCTGTTTAAAGAAAGGGCTTCATCTTAAGACATATAATGAATGGGGGCTGATCTCACCTCTGGAAATGTGCCAACAAAGCAGAAATTTAAATGGATATCCTGAATAGCCAATTAAGGAGCTAGGGAGCAGGGTCATAAAATTAACAAGGTCCAGATATTTTAGGAGTCATCCTGTTTTTGAAGATACCTTGTCAGTTACTATTGACTCTTTGCTAGGGTTTTCACACCCAAAAACTGATCAGCGGTTTCAGAAACTACCTTACCCTATACCTTCCTTACCCAATCCCAAGATGACAAGACATGAACTCCCCTGATTATGCTTTTTCCTCTTTAAAAGTTCTCCCCTCTCAGGCTCAGAGTCACACACTTATCCTCACTGCGGGTGTTGGAAAGGGGTAGTCCAAACTCGAGTTTGTAAATAAGACCCTAATGTAATTTATGTTGGAAACTGGGCTCTGTGAACTCATTAGGGGGTTAGTAATTTAGGCATAACAACACATAATTAAATTGTCTTTAAAGAGAGGTTGCATCAATGATGATAATTGGTCAATTTCATTACCCAGCTCCATCATCACTTCCCAAAGTGGAGAAGCATGCTCTTTGATAAATTTTATAATTGGGTATATCAGCTACAACAAAATGTCATCAAGCTGTTATGTCTTACTATATTGCTATTCATTTATTGAATGGATTTCCATATACTCAATGGGCTTTTGTGTTAATTCCATTCAGAAAATACTTTTATATTTTTCATTTGTTACTGAGTAAGAGAGAAATATAGCACTAAATTTACCATATCAATGAGTTTTTAATGTACCGATTAACATCATTTAGTGTAATCACATTGTGGTACAACAAAGCTCTTCAAGTAGTTTTCTTATAAATGTGCACCTTTATACTCAGTAAGTATTCTTCCACCCCAAAATTAATAAACGTCTTCTAATTTTTGTTTCCGTTTTGACTATACAATTTCTTAACAAGAGTGGAATTGTATAGATTTGTCCTTTGTTATTTGCATACTTCTTTTATCATGATAATCTCAAAACCAATTCATGACATTTATTGATACACAATTTCCTTACTTTTCTGAAAATGTTTTAATAAGGTGGTGCTTTGATAATTAAACTTTCTACAATGTGTTGTTTTGTAAATGTACATTCTACCTTGAAAAAAGCACAGCAGTTAGCTTATTTCATCTTATAAGTCTGTGTTGTAAGAGACACTTTCTTAAAATGTGAATTGGAGAGTGATTAAAATGTCCAGCATTGACCCCTGGACTCTGTTGATGTGACTGTGTACTCATATTGTCACACATGAAAATATACACACATATATGATATGCTCACACAAACAAAATATACAAATAAAATAGCCCTTAACAATTTAACAAATTTAAGTGCCATTCAATGAAACTGACTAACTTTAAAATGTTGTGCAACATTGGTTTTAATCTATATTGTAAACTCTTTTTACTCCCAAATATAATTTTTACTCCTACATATAATTATAAGAAATAACTTCATATTGTCTTTTACCCCAATAATTGCTAATTATTAATGTAATTTTTGCATATGAGTTTGCATGTTCCAGGTATCTTACAGAAGCACAATAACACAATATTGTTTCTATTAGTTTAACAGCATGTATCACTTCATATACCTCCTTCAAGACATAGATAATGTAGCCTGTTGATTTTATAGCTCACTCATATTCCAGGGTGTGCATATGCCATGTATATATTCCATATTTTGTTGTTTAAATATTGAAGAATTTAATGATATTTGGTAAAACCACTTTAGAACAGATTTATTTTTTCATGAAACTTTCATCACTGATGATTCATTTTTCTATGATGTATTGCTCATTTGTCAGAATTCTGGATGCTGAAGTTCTTTCATACAGTAGCTGTGTTATGAAGACATATGTTTTCAGAGAAGTTGAAAAGAAACACAGGAAAACGAAAGCAACCCTTCCTTTCATGGCTTTCAACATTAAGAATTAAAAATGTGAAAAAAAGAATTAAAAATGTGTCTATAATTGAGATACAATTCATAAATAACAACAGTTCATCTCTGTCTCAATACCTGAACCAGAAGGCTTGTGGCTTCCAAGCAGTGACTGACATCTGGGCAAGGAAAGGCTTCAAGAACATGAGTGGAGGATTATTGCCTTCATATTATTGAAACAGGTTCCTTCCCTACCTTTCTTATGAATGAAAGTCCACTAACTTACTTGGAAATTATCAAACTCAGGGCCACGTTGCTTCAGCTTTTGTAAACAGAGGGACTAGTCTCAAATATCTACAAACAAAAGTATAAAAATTTCATGAAGAATAAAATGCTTTCTTCATTTTTCTCCTGTTATTTTAGGTGCCTTTTTACTATGACCCATTTGACACACATAGAAATGCCAAGCACATTTATTTTGATGAGCAGACATATGTGCTTTTCAAGTATTTTTAATGTAATCAACATACTGCTATTTGACTTTTAAAAATGTTCAAAATATATCTAAAAATAAATATTAATCAAACTGGCTACAAATACTTGGAAACACGAGTGGGCTAGAGAGATATCTCAGTGGTTAAGAGCACTGGCTTCTCTTGCAAAAGACCTGGGTTCAGCTACCAACTACCACATGGTAGTTCATGGTCATCTGTAACTCCAACCCCAGGGAATCTAGCACCTTTTTTTAGCCTCTGCAGGTACCAAGCAATATGGAGGAACATGTATATATTCGGGAAAAAAAAAACACTGATACTCATGAAATAATACAAAAAACTGAAAATATTTAGAAATGGGGACGAAATTATAATTGTGAAAATCCATTTTATTTTATGGCTATCTTGGAAAACTTCTCAATCTTGTAGTATTTTAGGACAGCATTTTAAAAATATCAGTTGCAAAATGGTCTATACAGAATTATAAGATTTTATATTAGATTAATAAACAAAAATCATATAATAAATTTGAAAGATCATGCATTGAATATTTGCTCCAGAAAATTTTAATTTTGGTTAATTGTTCCTGCATCAAGCATCACTAGGATGTGCTGAGGAAGTCACAATAAGCTTCTTATTAAAATCTTCTTTAAGTTCATATGTAAGACACAACACTCATTATAGAGAGAAAAAATAAATATAATGATATTTTTTTCTCATTTTTTTATTAAAAACTTCCATCTCCTCCCCTCCTCCCCCTTCCCTCCCCTCCCTTCCACCCATACCCCCATTCCACCCCTCTCCAAGACAAAGAGCCATCAGGGTTCCCTTCACTATGTTAAGTCCAAGGTCCTCTGAGCTCCCCCTAAGTCCAGGAAGGTAAGCAAACAAACTGACAAGGCTCACAGTGAGCCTGTCCATGCTGTAGAGTTCATGCTCATTGCCGTTGTCCTTGGTTTCTCAGTCCTCCTCCACCGTCAGCCACATTCAGAGAGTCCGGAATAGGTCCCCTGTTTCCAGGAGTCCCAGGTTCCGACTGGACTTGGTGTCGCCCGATTAGATCTGTCCCACCGTCTCAATGGTAAAACACACTCCTCATGTCCTGACTTCCTTACTCATGATCTCCCTCCTTTGCTCCTCATCAGGACCTTGTGAGCTCAGTCCGGTGCCCTATGTGGGGCTCTGTCATTTTCTCCATCCAATGCCAGTGAAAGTTCCGATGGTGATATGCAAGATATTCATGAGTATGGCAATAGGATCTGGACATTTCTGGCAACCCTCTCCTCAGCTCCCAAGGAACTAGCTGGGGGCGTCTCCTGGACACCTGGGAACCCCTCTAGAGTCAAGTTCTCTGCCAACCCTACAATGGCTCCCCTTAACTAAGATATATAATTCCTTGATCCCATATCCACCCTTCCTATATCACAACCATCTATTCCCCCAAGCTCTTTCCCATTCTCCACTTCACACTTTCACTCCCCATCCCCCCATTCCCACATCCCACCCCACCCCCATGTTCCCACGTTTTTCTTTGGGTTCACCTTCTTATATATTTTTTTAAAAGTAGAAGAAGCCAACAAGGAAAAAGTTACCATTCCATCAGTTGCTGGATAGAGGTTCTATGATGACACACTTAAGATAGTCATCAAACTGACTTAGGGCAAAACCAGTTCAGACACCCTCTCCACAATTGCTTAGGTGTCTTGGTGGGGTCATCCTTGTGGATTCTTGTGATTTCTCTAGTGAAGATTCTGGCTAGCCCCATAATGACTCTTTCAATCAAGATGTCTTTTTCCTTGCTCTCCCTCTTTTGTCCCTTCCCCCCATCTCAATCATCCCTTTTCCTCAAGTTCTCCACCTCCTTCCCTTATCCCCTCCTCCTCCCTTTCTACTTTCCCTTCTTCCTTCCACCACAACACTCCTGATTTTTTTTAGGAGATCTTGTCTATTTTCCCTTCCCAGGGTGATCCATGTATGTTTCTCTTAGGGCTCTCCTTGTTACTTAGCTTCTCTGGGGTCATAGACTATAGGTTCATTATCCTTTGTTTTATCTCTGATATCTACTTGTGAGTGAGTACATAATGTGTTTGTCTTTCTGGGTCTGGGTTACCTCACTGAGGATTATTTTAGTCCCATCCATTTGCATGCAAATTTCAATATGTCATTGTTTTTTACTACTGAGTAGTACTCCATTGTGTAAATGTACCATATTTTCTTTATCTATTCTTTGGTTGAGAGGCATCTATGTTGTTTCCAGGTTCTGTCTATTATGAATAATACTGCTATTAACATAGTTGAGCAAATGTGCTTATAGTATGTTTGAGCATCCTTTGAGTATATACACAAGAGAATGAAAATCTGTCAATGTAATCTATCATATAAATAAACTAAAAAAATGAAATGATCATCCTATTAAATGCTGAAAATACCTTTTTGAAAACCCAACACCCCTGCATGATAAAGCCCTGGAAAACTCAGTAATACAAGGGACACACATAAACATATTAAAGATTATTAATCTAGCCAATAGCCAACATTAAATTAAATGTAGAGAAACTTGTAACATATGGGCCTGTTTGTTGGGGTTCTGTTCTGCCCAGTTTCCCACAGTTGTTAGGTCCAAAAGAATCACACAAAGGTCTACATAAGTTATAATATTGTGGGCCCCTTAGCTCAGGCTTCTTATTAACTCTATAACTTATATTAACCCATCATTCTATCTATGTTAGCCACATGGCTCAGTACCTTTTTCAGTGTGGCTGGTCATATCCTGCTTTCTCTGGTGTCTGGACAAGACTGCAGAAAGAACTTCCTTCTCCCAGAATAACTTTTGTTCTCATTGCCCCACCTCTACTTCCTGTCTGGTTGTCCCCGCCAATACTTCCAGCCTGGCTACTGGACAATCAGCATTTATTTAAAACATAATTGACAGGCTTTGTCTGTGAAATCCCTGGCCAGCAAGGACACCTGATCTTAGGAGCAGAAGATACATCCGGGAGGTGAGTGAATTCCTGATCCCACAGCAGCAGCCCAGGAGATGGAGCCCAGAACACTTCTCAACAACTATCCTTCCTGGTCTTCCAGCTGGGGCTATTCTCCCTGGCTATTGCCTCTCTCTTCCTACCCCACCCAGCTTGCATCCAGAAAAAACCCTCCCTTCTTCTCCCCTCTTCGGGCTCATAACATCCCATGCTCAGCCTGATTCGGGTGCTAGGACCGGGTAGGGAGTGCAACTGGGCAGGCGGGGAGTTTTCTCTGTTTCAATAGCCTCCCTGCAGCAAGGTAGGCACTTTGTCTGTGAGCTCCTTGCAAGCAAGGACATCTGATCCTGTAAAAGAAGATCCATAGAGGAGCATTCGGGAAGAAGAAATGGGCAGGCTCCAATGCAAGAATTCCTCCAACAATCTGAAATCACCAGAACCCAGCAATCTTACAACAGGAGGATTTGAACACCTCAATCAAGAAGAAGTAGAAAACACTGACTTTTTGAAAGTGATAGAGGGCCTTTAAACAGGAGGTGAAAAAACTCCCTTAAAGAAAGGGATGAGAAGAATAACAAAAAAGTTTGAAGAATTGAGTATATCCGTAAATGATACCCTAGGAAACCAAGGAAAAACAATCAAACATATAATGGAAAGAGTTCAAGAATTGAAAACTGAAATGGAGGCAAGGAAGAAAACACAAACCAAAGTACGGCTAGATATGCAAAATCTAGGTAAACGAATAGAGACTACAGTAACAAGCATAACCAATAAATACAAGAGACAGAAGAAAGAATCTCAATTCTGAAGATACCATAGAGAAAATAAATGCACTGATCAAAGAAATCAGCAAATCAGACAAATTCTCATCACAAAAACATTCAGAAACCTGGGAAACAATAAAAAGATCAAGCAAAGAATATAGGGGTAGAAGAAGGAGAAAAAGTGCAGCTCAATGGCCCAGAGAATATATTTAATATAATTATACAAGAAAACTTTCCCAATCTAAAGAAAGATATTCCTATGAAGGTTCAAGAAGCATACAGAACACCGAATAGACTGGATCAAAAAAAAAAAAAAACCATCCCCTTGCCATATAATAATCAAAACACAAAACATACACAATAAAAAAAAAGAATATTAAGAGGTGCAAAGGAAAAAGGTCAAGTAACTTATAAGGGTAAACCTATCAGACTTATACCTGACTTCTCTATGGAAACCTTGAAAGCCAGAAGGTCCTGGATAGATGTACTACAGAAAATAAGACACCACAGATGCAAGCCCAGACTACTATACCCAGCCAAGCTTTCATCCACTATAAATGAAGAAAACAAAATTTTTCCAGGATAAAAACAAATTTAAACAATATGTAGCCACAAATCCAGCCTTACAGAAAGTATTAGAAGGAAAATCACAAACCAAGGAGTCCAACAATGCCCACAATAACACAGATATCTAGCCACCCTTCACCAGCACATATCAAAAAAGGGAGAAATGCAATCTCAAATACCAAAAAAACCTGATGACCAGAGTTAACAACCACTGGTCATTAATATCACTTAATATCAATGGACTCAATTCACCTATAAAAAGGCACAGGCTAAGAGATTGGATACGAAAACAGGATCCAACATTCTGTTGTTTACAAGATACATACCTCAACCAGAAAGACAGACATCTACTCAGAGTAAAGGGTTGGGAAAATGTTTAGCAAGCAAACAGACCTAAGAAACAAGCAGGTGTGGCCATACTAATTTCTAACAAGGTTGACTTCAAACTAAAATCAATCAGAAGAGATAGAAGGAACATTTTATACTCATAACAGAAAAAGTCCATCAGAATGAAGTCTCAATCATGAATATCTATGCCCCTAATATAAAAGCACCCACTTATATAAAGGAAACATTACTAGAACTCAAGGCAGCCACCAAACCACACACATTAATAGTAGGAGACTTCAACACTCCTCTCTCACCAATGGACAGGTCAGACAGAAACCTAATAGAGAATTAAAAGACTTAATGGTGGTAATGAACCAAATGGACTTAACAGACATCTATAGAATATTTCACACAAATAGGAAAGAATATACCCTCTTCTCTGTGGCTCATGGAACCTTTTCAAAAATTGACCACATACTCCATAACAAACCAAACTTCCACAGCTACAAAAATAATAGTAACCGGGGCTGGAGAGATGGCTCAGAGGTTAAAAGCACTGACTGCTCTTCCAGAGGTCCTGAGTTCAATTTCCAGCAACCACATGGTGGCTCACAACCATCTATAATGAGATCTGGTGCCCTCTTGTGGCATGCAAGCATACAGGGAAGGAATGTTGTATACATAATAAATAAATCTTTAAAAAAATTAGTAACCACCTGTGTCTTAGCAGATCACCATGGATTAAAATTAGAATTCAACAATAATACTACCCCCAGAAAGCCTACAAACTCATGGAAAATGAACAATCAACCACTGAACCACACCTGGATCAAGGAAGAAATAAAGAAATTAAAGTCTTCCTTGAATTTAACGAAAACAAAGACACAACATACTCAAACATATGGGACTCTATGAAAGCAGTGCTAAGAGGAAACTTTATAGAACTAAGTGCCCACTTAAAGAAAATGGAGAAAGTACTCATTGGTGTCTTAACAGCACACCTGAAAGCTCTAGGAAAAAAAGAAGCAGACTCACATAGGAGGAGTAGAAGACTGTAAATTATCAAACTGAGGGCAGAAATCAACAAAATAGAAACACAGAAAACAATCCAAAGAATCAATGAAACAAAAAGCTGGTTCTTGGAGAAAATCAACAAGATTGACAAACCCCTATCCAAACGAATCAAACAGCAGAGAGAGAACAAGCAAATTATTAAGATCAGAAATGAAAAGCGGGGCATAACCACAGACACAGAGGAAATTCAGAGAATCATTAGATCTTACTACAAAAGCCTGTATGCCACAAAATTGGAAAATGTAAAAGAAATGGACATTTTTTAAGATAAGTACCATATACCAAAGTTAAACCAAGGCCAGGTGAACAATCTAAATAGTCCTGTTAGTCGCGAAGAAATAGAAACTGTCATCAGAAACCTTCCTAACAAAAAAGCCCAGCACCAGATGGTTTCAATGCAGAATTCTACCAGACCTTCCTAGAAGATCTAATACCTATAATTCTTAATGTATATCCATAATATAGAAACAGAAGAGTCATTGCCAAATTCCTTTTATTAAGCTAGAGTTACCCTGATACCTAAACCACACAAAGACTCAACCAAGAAAGAGAATTACAAGCCAATCTCACTCATGAACATCGAAACAAAAAATCTCAATAAAATACTGGCAAACCGAATCCAAGAACACATTAGAAAAATTATCCACTATCATCAAGTAGGCTTCATACCAGAGATGCAGGGCTGGTTCAACAGCCTATACATAAGCTGAAGGAAAAACCATATGATCATCTCATTAGATGCTGAAAAAGCATTTGACAAAATTCAGCACCCCTTTTTGATAAAGGTCTTGGAGAGATTAGGGATACAAGGATCATTCTTAAATATAATAAAGGCTATTTATAGCAAGCCGACAGCTAACATCAAATTAAATGGAGAGAAACTCAAGGCCATCCCACTAAATTCAGGAACACGACAAGGCTGTCCACTCTCTCCTTATCTCTTCAATATAGTGCTTGAAGTTCTAGCAATTGCAGTAAGACAACATAAGGGGATCCAGGGGATTCGAATTGGAAAGGAAGAAGTTAAACTTTCGTTATTTGCAAATAATATGATAGTGTACATAAGCGACCCGAAAAACTCCAAAAAGAACTCCTACAGCTGATAAACTGTGTTAGGAACGTGCCCGGATACAAGATCAACTCCAAAAAATCAGTTGCTCTCCTATACACAAAGGATAAAAAAGCAGAGAGGGAAATCAAAAGAAGCATCACCTTACGCGATAGCCACAAATAGCATAAAATATCTTGGGGTAACTCTAACCACGGAAGTGAAAGATCTATTTCATGAGAACGTTAAGTCTTTGAAGAAAGAAATTGAAGAGGATACCAGAAAATGGAAGGAACTCCCTTGCTCTTGGATTGGGAGGATCAACATAGTAAAAATGGCAATTCTACCAAAGGCAATCTATAGATCCAATGCAATCCCCATCAAGGTCCCATCAAAATTCTTCACAGATCTTGAGAGGACAAAATCAACTTTATATGGAAAAACAAGAAACCCAGGATAGCCAAAACAATCTTATACAATAAAAAACTTCTGGAGGCATTACCATCCCTGCTCTATTACAGAGCTACAGTATTGAAAACAGCTTGGTATTGGCATAAAAACAGAGAAGTCAACCAATGGAATCGAATAAAAGACCCAGATCTTGAGACTCTGGCCTCCAGGCAGGTCTGAGGATTCCTGCGGAGGGGTGCGTGCTGCTTCAGATTGTGCTACCAGGTTCTCTGTGTGATATTCCATCCTGCCCTGCCCCCACCTTGGTCCTTTTGTCTGGGCGTCCCTGGGCTGCCTGGAATCCCTGATCCTGAGCTCTGAACTTCCATCTGGACTGGTGAGTGAATGCAGACCCTGGGGCAACCTGCACTGGAAGAGAGCACAGACCCCCTCCCCACAGCTCCCTCTGCAGGCTTGTCTTTGTTTCTCATGTCCCTGCCTCTCCAAAGCCTTCCCTAGTGTTTTCAGGTGTCCTGCTCCTGTACTAATGACATCCACCCAAAGGGGTCAGACTCTGGCCTCCAGGCAGGTCTGAGGATTCCTGCAAGGGAGTGTGGGCTTCTTTAGTTTGTGACGCAAGGAATAGGTCCTCCTCTGGCACAGGGGAGATCAAGCCAGTTTCAGTCACAGCAAAGATTGGTCTAGGACACCAAGTGCCTCCAGGCTCCTTTTGAAGGAAGAGATGGGCAGGCGCCAATGCAGGAGCTCCTCCAACAACATGAAAGGCAACATGCCATCACCACAATCCAGACATCCTGAAACAACAAGAATTGAACACCCTACCCCAGAAGATATAGAAGAAACCGACCTTAAACAGTACTTTATGAAAATAATAGAGGACCTTAAAACAGGAGGTTAAAAACTGCCATAAAGAAATGGAGATGAGCCCGGCGGTGGTGGCGCACGCCTTTAATCCCAGCACTCGGAAGGCAGAGGCAGGCTGATCTCTGTGAGTTTGAGGCCAGCCTGGTCTACAAGAGCTAGTTCCAGGACAGGCTCCAAAGCCACAGAGAAACCCTGTCTCGAAAAACAAAAACAAAAACAAAAACAAAAAAAAAAAAAGAAATGGAGATGAACAAAGACACAACATACTCAAACCTATGGGACACAATGAAAGCAGTGCTAAGAGGAAAGTTCATAGTACTAAGTGCCCACTTAAAGAAGACGGAGAAAGCACTCATTGGTGACTTAACAGCACACCTGAAAGCTCTGGAAAAAAAAGAAGCAGACTCACCTAGGAGAAGTAGAAGACTGGAAATAATCAAACTGAGGGCAGAAATCAACAAAATAGAAACACAGAAAACAATCCAAAGAATCAATGAAACAAAAAGCTGGTTCTTGGAGAAAATCAACAAGATTGACAAACCCTTAGCCAAACTAATCAAACAGTAGAAGGAGAACACACCAATTAATAAGATCAGAAATGAAAAGGGGGACATAACCACAGACACAGAGGAAATTCAGAGAATCATTAGGTCTTACTACAAAAGCCTGTATGCCACAAAATTGGAAAATGTAAAAGAAATGGACAGTTTTTTAGATAAATACCATATACCAAAGTTAAACCAGGACCAGGTAAATGCTCTAAATCGTCCTGTTAGTCGCAAAGAATTAGAAACTGTTATCAGAAACCTCCCTACCAAAAAGAGTCCAGGACCAGATGGTTTCAATGCGGAATTCTACAAGAACTTCCAAGAAGACCTAATACCTATACTCCTTAAGGTATTTCATAATATAGAAACACAAGAGTCACTGCCAAATTCCTTCTATGAAGCTACAGTTACCCTGATACCTAAACCACACAAAGACTCAACCAAGAAAGAGAATTACAGGCCAATCTCACTCATGAACATTGACGCAAAAATTCTCAATAAAATACTGGCAAACCGAATCCAAGAACACATTAGAAAAATTATCCATTATGATCAAGTAGGCTTCATCCCAGAGATGCAGGGCTGGTTCAACATATGAAAATCTATCAATGTAATCCATCATATAAATAAACTGAAGGAAAAAAAAACCATATGGTTATCTCATTAGATGCTGAAAAAGCATTTGACAAAATTCAGCACCCTTTTATGATAAAGGTCTTGGAGAGATTAGGCATACAAGGGTCATTCCTAAATATAATAAAAGCTATTTACAGCAAGCCGACAGCTAACATCAAATTAAACGGAGAGAAACTCAAGGCTATCCCACTAAATTCAGGAACACTACAAGGCTGTCCACTCTCTCCTTATCTCTTCAATATAGTGCTTGACGTTCTAGCAATAGCAATAAGACAACATAAGGGAATCAAGGGGATTCGATTTGGAAAGGAAGAAGTTAAACTTTCATTATTTGCAGATGATATGATAGTGTACATAAGCGACACCAAAAACTCCACCAAAGAACTCCTACAGCTGATAAACTCCTTCAGTAACTTGGCAGGTTACAAGATCAACTTCAAAAAATCAGTCGCCCTCCTATACACAAAGGATAAAAAAGCAGAGAGGGAAATCAGAGAAGTATCACCTTTCACAATAGCCACAAATAGCATAAGATATCTGGGAGTATCTCTAACCAAGGAAGTGAAGGATTTATTTGACAAGAACTTTAAGTCTTTGAAGAAAGAAATTGAAGAGGATACCAGAAAATGGAAGGATCTCCCCTGCTCCTGGATTGGGAGGATCAACATATTAAAAATGGCAATTCTACCAAAAGCAATCTATAGATTCAATGCAATCCCAATCAAGGTCCCATTAAAATTCTTCACAGAGATTGAGAGGACAATAATCAACTTTATATGGAAAAACAAGAAACCCAGGATAGCCAAAAAAAAAATCTTATACAATAAAAGTACTTCTGGAGGCATTACCATCTCTGACTTCAAACTCTATTACAGAGCTACAGTATTGAAAACAGCTTGGTATTGGCATAAAAACAGAGAAGTTGACCAATGGAATCGTATAGAAGACCCAGATCATAAACCAAAAACCTACGAACACCTGATTTTTGATAAAGGAGCCAAAAGTACACCATGGAAGAAAGAGGGCATCTTTAGCAAATGGTGCTGGCATAACTGGATGTCAACCTGTAGAAGAATGAAAGTAGATCCATATCTATCACCATGCACAAAACTCAAGTCCAAATGGATTAAAGACCTCAGTATTAATCTGAATACACTGAGCTTGACAGAGGAGAAAGTGGGAAGTACTCTACAACAAATGGGCACAGGTAACCGTTTCCTACGCATAACCCCAGCTGCACAGACTTTAAGGGCAACATTGAATAAATGGGACCTCCTGAAGCTGAGCAGCTTCTGTAAAGCAAAGGACATCGTCACTAAGACACAAAGGCAGCATACTGACTGGGAAAAGATCTTCACCAACCCTGCAACTGACAAAGGTCTGATCTCTAAAATATATAAGGAACTCAAGAGACTAGACGGTAAAATGCCAATTAACCCAATTAAAAAATGGGGTGCTGAACTTAACAGAGAATTCTCAACAGAAGAAGTTCAAATGGCCAAAAGACACTTAAGGTCATGCTCAACCTCCCAAGCTCTCAGGGAAATGCAAATCAAAACAACTTTGAGATATCATCTTACACATGTGAGATTGGCTAAAATCCAAAACACCAATAATAACATTTGCTGGAGAGGTTGTGGGGTAAGGGGTACACTCATCCATTGCTGGTGGGAATGCACACTTGTGCAACCACTTTGGAAAGCATTGTGGCGGTTTCTCAGGAAATTCGGGATCAACCTACCCCAGGACCCAGCAATTCCTCTATTGGGAATCTACCCAAGAGATGCCCAATCATACTACAAAAGCATTTGTTCATCTATGTTCATAGCAGCATTATTTGTAATAGCCAGATCCTGGAAACAACCTAGATGCCCTTCAGTGGAAGAATGGATGAAGAAACTGTGGAATATATACATGCTAGAATACTACTTAGCGGTAAAAAACAATGACATCTTGAATTTTGCATGAAAATGGATGGAAATAGAAAACACTATTCTGAGTGAGGTAACCCAGACCCGAAAAGATGAACATGGGACGTACTCACTCATAATCGGTTTCTAGCCATAAATAAAGGAAATCGAGCCTATAATTTGGGATCCTTGAGAAGATAATAAGAAGGTGAACTCCCAAAAGAAGATATAGTAATCCTCCTGGATATTGGAAGTAGACACGATCACCAGGCAAAAATTGGGAACTTGAGGGTTGGGCAAGACGCGGCCAAGGGAAGATGGGGAGAGAAAAGCGTGAAGGGGAGAATAGGGGGAGATCGGAGGAATGGGATGCTTGGGATACAGGAAGGGTGGATATGGGAGCAGGGAAGCATATATCTTAATTTAGGGAGCCACCTGAGGGATGTTAAGAGACTTGACACTAGAGGGGTTCCCAGGTTTCTAGGGAGATGCCCCCCAGTTAGTTCCTTGGGCAGCTGAGGAGAGGGAGCCTGAAAAGGCCAGTTCCTATAGCCAAACCGATGAATTTCTTGCATATCACCATAGAACCTCCACCTGGCGATAGATGAAGAAAATGACAGAGCCCCACATTGGAGCACTGGACTGAGCTCCCAAGGTCCTGATGAGGAGCAGAAGGAGAAAGAACATGAGAAAGAAAGTCAGGACCACGAGGGGTACGTTCACCCATGGAGACGGTGGGACAGAACTAAAGGGAGATCACCAACTCCAGTTGGATTGGGACTGATGGAACATGAGACCAAAGCAGACTCTCTGAATATGGCCGAAGGTGGAGGCTGACGGAGAAGCCAAGGACAAAGGCGCTGATCTTTGACTATTCTGCATGGACAGGCTCTGTGTGAGCCTTCTCAGCTTGGTTGATCACCTTCCTGGACCAGGGGGGAGTTGGGAGGACCTTGGTCTTAACATAGAGTAGGGAACCCTGATGGCTCCTTGGCCTGAAAAGGGAGGGAGGGAATGGGGGGAGGGGAGGGGAGGGAAGGGGAAGGAAGAGGGGAGGAGATGGAAATTTTTTAAATAAAAAAAAAATAAAATAACACACAGTCACTGTAAAAAAAAAAAGACCCAGATCTTAAGCCACAAACCTATGAACACCTGATTTTAGATAAAGGAGATAAAAGTACACAATGAACGAAAGAAAGTATCTTCAACAAATGGTGCTGGCATAACTGGATGTAAACCTGTAGAAGAATGAAAGTAGATCCATATCTATCACCATGCACAAAACTCAAGTCCTAATGGATTAAAGACCTCAATATCAATCTGAATACACTGAGCCTGATAGAGGAGAAAGTGGGAAGTACTCTACAACATATGGGTAAAGGAGACCATTTCCTACGTATAACCCCAGCAGCACAGACATTAAGGGCAACATTGAATAAATGGGACCTCCTGAAGCTGAGCACCTTCTGTAAAGCAAAGGACACTGTCACTAAGACACAAAGGCAGCCTACTGACTGGGAAAAGATCTTCACCAACCCCACAACAGACAAAGGTCTTATCTCCAAAATATATAAGGAACTCAAGAGACTAGACTTTAAAATGCTAATTAACTGAATTAAAAAATGGGGCTCTGAACTGAACAGAGAATTCTCAACAGAAGAATTTCAAATGGCCAAAAGACACTTAAGGTCATGCTCAACCTCCTTATTGATCAGGGAAATGCAAATCAAGACAACTTTGAGTTATCATCTTACACCTCTCAGAATGGCTAAAATCAATAACACCAATGATAGACTTTGCTGGAGAGTTTGTGGAGGAAGGGGTAACCTCATCTATTGCTGCTGGGAATGCAAACTTGTGCAACCACTTTGGAAAGCAGTGTGGTGGTTTCTCAGGAAATTCGGGATCAACCTACCCCAGGACAGCAATTCCACTCTTAGGAATATACCCAAGAGATGCCCTATCATATTACAAAAGCATTTATTCAACTATGTTCATAGCAGAATTATTTGTAATAGCCAGAATGTGGAAACAACCTAGATGGAAGAATGGATGAAGAAATTGTGGAATATATACATATTACAGTACTACTCAGCGATAAAAAACAATGACGTCTTGAATTTTGCATGCAAATGCATGGAAATAGAAAACACTATTCTGAGTGAGATAACCTAGACCCAAAAAGATGAACATGAGATGTACTCCCTCATAATTGGTGTCTAGCCATAAATAAAGGACATCAAGCCTATAATTCATTATCCTAGAGAAGCTAGATAGGAAGGTGAACCCAAAGAAACACATATAGTTATCCTCCTGGATATTGGAAGTAGACAAGATTGCCCGGCAAAAATTGGAAACTTGGGGGTGGGGTGGGATGGGGGCAAGTGAGATGGGGAGAGAAAAGTGTAAAGGGGAGGATGGGGAGTACTTGGGGGAATGGGATGGTTGGGATATAGGAATGGTCGATATGGGAGCAGGGAAGTATATATCTTAATTAAGGGTGCCATTTTAGGGTTCTCAAGAGACTTGACTCTAGAGAGGTTCCCAGGTGTCCAGGAAGATGCCCCCAGCTAGTTACTTAGGCAGCTGAGAAGCGGGAGCCAGAAATGGCCAGATCCTATAATCATACTGATGAATATCTTGCATATCACCACAGAACCTTCATCTGGTGATGGATGGAGATAGAGACAGAACCCCACATTGGAGCACCAGACTGAGCTCCCAAGGTCCAAATGAGGAGCAGGAGGAGGGAGCTCATGAGTAAGGAAGTCAGGACTGTCAGGGGAGTGCCCACCCACCGAGATGGTGGATCTGATCTAATCGGAGCTCACCAAGGCTGGCTGGACTGGGAGTGAAAAAGCACGGGATAAAACCGGACTCCCTGAACATGTTGGACAATGAGGGCCGCAGAGAAGCCAAGGACAATGGCTCTGGATTTTGATCCTACTACATATACTGGCTTTGGGGGACCTAGCCTGTTCGTATGCTCACCTTCCTAGACCTGGATGGAGGGGGGAGTACTGTGGACTTCCCACAGGGCAGGGAACCCTTACTGCTCTTCAGACAGGAGAGGGAGGGGGAGTGGAGGGGGGGAAGGGGGAGGTAAATGGAAGGCAGGGAGGAGGAAATTTTTAATAAAGTAAAAATAAAACATAATTGACAGAATACAGAATTGTCCCACAACTTTTCCTCCTCTTTATTTTTGAAAACAAGAACATCCAATATATGCGTAGTTTTCCAGGTTTCTTTCTGCTGGTTGGGGGTGTTCATAATCATATGGGGACCTAAAGAAAATTTAGAATTATGATCAAGTCCTGACTGGAGTATCCTGTGGATCTTGATCATCTCATTCAGCACTCTTGAATCTGTTCTGGGTGTAAGAACTCTGACATCTGGGCCATCTGTTCCTATTGGAGGTTTCTCAAGTGGTCTTCCTTGATCAAACCTGATTTTTCTTAACTCAGAATGAATCAACAGCCTCTTATTTTCTGTGGAAACAAAAGCAAAATCTCTTCTCCAAAGTAACATATCTTTTGACTTCAATTTTGAAGTCAAGGTATTTTCAAAATACCTATCTTGGATTAATTTAGCAGCAATTATAAACAAATATCTTTTAGCAGCTGTTGCTCCTTCCTCAGCATTCAAATAATTCAAAGAGAGCATAATAACATACAGTATTCAGATTCTGTGTTTTCCATCTTTATGTGGCTTTATTTTAAACTCTATATCTTTTAATTTTAATTTTTGGCTTTTTGAGACAGGGTTTCTGTGTATCTTTGTCTTGGAACTCCCTCTGTCGACCAGACTGTCCTTGAATGCACAGAGATTCACTTGTTTCTGCCTCCCCAGGGCTGGGATTAAAGGTGTGTGCTACCACACCTTGAACTCATCTGTCTGCCTCTGCTTCCCAGGCATTGGGATTAAAGGTGTGTGCTACCACATTTTGAGCTCACAGAGGTCCATCCACTTCTGCCTCCCAATTATTGGGATTAAAAGTGTGTACCTCCACACCCAGCTACTCTCTTTCTTTCTTTTTTATTTTAAGGACTTTAAACTTTTATTAAGACTGCATATATTTTAACATACTGTAAACCATTCAGAGGTTTTCTTCGTCTTTAAATCTCTCTTTACTGTATATCTCTCTTTTATGACCACATGAGTCTTTAATTTGCTAAGCAATATGGCTAGAATTAAAGCTGTGGCTTTGATGGCTGGATCCAGCCCATTTCTTAGCTTTCTGAAATTCCAGGCTCATGGTGGAGGTACCGGCCGGAGTCATGTTTATTGCCACAACTCTATGGTGTTCCAAGGTCCTTGTTAGCAAGCAAGCTGCCACAGTGTGTCCACAAGCAACACTCAAAAGCTCTCTCTGTAGCCAGACCTCTTGCCTTAAAGAATCAGAGTTTCATTGGCAGTATGGCCCATAAGCCGGCATTCTATTTATTTATTTATTTATCTATTTATCTATTTATTTATTTATTTATTTATTTATTTATTTTAAACTTTAAAAAGCTTTTATTTTGTAGCATGTGCATCACAGGAAACAAAACACAAGAAGCCAAGAACAGTCACCCAGTCACATGCAGCTCGGCTTGCCGTGTCCCTCTGGGTGCTGCAAGTGTACGTACATTAGGTAACTGAGGTTACACAGTATGTACCATACTTGTGCCCACATTGTGATTATTCACCATCTAAAACCCCATGATACATGAGTATGTTGATAACCAAGAATACACCACACCATCTCAATCTGTCAGACAAAGCTGTAATCCTCTCTTCCTTGGCAACAAAAATTTCATAGAAGACAAAAATGGCAGCAGGCCTCTAGATAGAAGTACTGGCGAAGTTACAACTAAAATCTGCATTCCCTCAATGCTCAGCTTACAGGGAAACACAAAGCAACAGAGCACACTAAGCACAGCATTCCTAAGTTTATCTTCAGATCTATATACTAAAACGTGAAGGCATGAGCACTGAAGATGCACCTATGGCAGGGGGTCTCAGGATGTCAATTTCAACAGCGCAGGGCTGCAGACCTTGCCCCGTGCGCCTCCCTTTGTCCTCCACAGTCAACCTAGCAGTATGTCCAGACACGGCTCAACGATTCCAATAAACACAAGTATCTTCCCAGCAATGCACATATGGATCCCTGGGTACAGTTCAAATTGTCTTCTAGATGTCGTGGTCCTAGCCAAGAGCTCTTCCCTCGTCCATCCACTTCTCCGTCCAGGTCCAGTTCAGGATGATGCTAGTGAAAGTGTGACAGAGGGCGCCTCCAGAAGACAGCAGGACATTCACAATGACCGTTCTACTGCTAACACCCTTTGGGCACTGGTACTTATCCTCTAATACTTGGCAACATTAATGGAAATGCACACAGAACAATGGCAGGACAACCGGGAACCAACCAACAGCACAGCACCTTACTCTGCACTGTTCTTCCCACCTCCACCACCTGGGAACAGCATCTGCTCAAAGAGCACGTCTAACAATTCCATTCCCCATGTAACCGTTCCTATGAAATAATAATCTTTAAAAGGTGCTGTTAACCCTCTATTTTCACCGTGTGTGCATCTTTTACATTTATGAATTAGTGTATGTGTGTAGGCACATGCATGCCACTTTGTTTGTATGGAGGCTAGAAGACAATGTGTGGGTCAGTTTCCTCCTGTTATGTGGATCCTGGGGATCACATTCGGGGCACCAGTTTGTGGCAAGCGCCTTCACCTGCTGAGCCACCTACCAGTCCATTATGCACATTTTCTTACTGTGTGAGACAAAGCCCTAGCTTGTAGCCCTGGCTGGCCTGGAACTCAGAAGATCCACCTGCCTCAGCCTAGGATTTAAAGCGTGCATACTACAGCAAGTTATTATGCACTGAAAAGTTTAAAGACAAGATGTTTCCAGTAACACTTCGGTTTTCCCAGCATATGTACAGTGCAGGGCAGAGAATAAACTGCGCATCCCTAACAGACCTGAGAGCCAAGCTCTGGTCTAGAACCTCCCCACCTCTCTTAACCCAAGGGTCAGGTTTATGAATCTGTCATGGTTTTGTGGGATAATAACAACCTCACTTCCTACATGGTTTCGAGAGTTCTTTCCTATGGATTTTAACACAACTTTAAAACACTACTCTACTCTGTCACATATTAGCAGCCTCTTTCCCTTCTAGAAGACTAGGTGCTGCATATTTGGACTCATCTGTCTTCTGTATACATGATATACTGCAAAATAAGAAGCACAGAGAAAAGGGACAATGGCTAATCTTGCATTACCAAAACTTCCATTAGTATTAGGCCTTCATACATTTTCTTTCTTCCTCCCTCCCAATCCAGCACAAGTCTGTATTGCTCAGAAGTGATTTTTTCATTCCATTTCCAAAAGATGGCATTTCACCACGAGTTTAAACAGGAGAATCTACAACATGTATTGTTTACTACATCTACCTTTAACATACTTTGTGCACTTCTAACCTAGAAGGACTAGATGTTTCAGATGAGGACATAAATTTGTCCCCTATATACACAGTAGTGTGGAAACCACACACATGTAACAATGGTTAAATCTCAAAGTGTCTTCTGCTGAGAGCATTCTGTTCTCCAACCTTTTTCTTCAGCCCCTCCCCTGTATCACAAGACACAGGCACCCGTCACTTGGATGATACTTTCACAACTCTTCAGAAGACAACCTTGCTGTGAATTTTAACAGAGTACACAGAAGGTGTTAGTTTACTAACTCTACTTTTGTCATATGCTGGCAATTTAATACCTAGACACTAGGTATCATAAAATGAGGACCCCTTTGTTCAGTATGTACAGTATGTACAATGTAGCAAAGTTAAATGTATATAACATACAGGGTGATGGGAAGCTAAAAACGTCTAGCACACTAATGGGATCTTTTTGCAGTTCCTTCCCTCCCACCTCCTCAGTCCACTGGACAAGGCCAGCCTGTGCACTGTTCTCGGAGGTGGGTTAGCAATTCTACTTCTAAACATAGTATCTCCAGTTTTTCAAAACTATTTACATAAAGTATTATTCTACTACTTCTACTTTTAAATGTATTAAACACTGAAAATACCTAGACAGACCAGGTATCTCATGTAAGAACTTATCTGCTATCCACACTACACTGGCAAATAAAACTGTATGCAAAGCAATGGTTATTATCTGAGGTATCTTCTAAATATAACCATCTGGGCTTTGACCCACTTTCTTCTCCCTTCTCTGCCTTCAAGCCAGTAGACAAATATAGACACAGGCAATGCTTAGAAATAGCTGAACAAACTCATATCCCCAAATCATTTACAGAGCAATCTTTCCTACAAATTAACAGTGTACACAATGTGCTAATTTTACTACTTTGTCATACTTGGCAACCTCTTTACCATCTAGAGAAGCTAAAAATTTTAGGCATGTGTCCATTATATACAGACTACACACAGCAAAGCAAGATGCAAATATATAGCAATGATATCTGAAAAGGTCCCGTATAAACACACTAGTACATGACCGCGCTGCTTCCCAGTACTTCCTCCAGACCACTGAGCAAGTACAGACAGTACTGCTCACAGAGGGCTCCATAATTCTATTCCCAAAAGACAGCGTTTCATGAATTTTAGCAAAAAGATATTTACAAAGCACTATTTTACTACCTCTACATTTAACATACGTTGGGCACTTCTAAACATCTAGATAGACCAGATGTTTCAAGTAAGGACTGCTGTTCACTGTGTACACAGCAGTCCAGTAAACGGCACACAGTAACAAGAGTAGTAATTAAAACAATTTAACACAAAAAGAAAAAAAAATTAACATAAAAAATACAAAATGTATTCTACTACCTCTACTTTGTCATACACTGGCGACCTCTTTGACACCTAGAGAGACTAGATGTCGTAAATTAGGACTCCTTTGTCCTTTATATATGCTATATACACGGCAAAGCTGAACACAGTGGAGCACAATGGCTCAGAGCCCTGCGTTTCCTTTCCCTGGGAACCAGGGCACAAACACAATGTGGTCAACTCTGAAGGGGTTTAGCTCTTCCCAAACACTATTTCAAATGAATCCTAACAAAAACGTATTTACATAATGTGTTGTTTTTCTACCACTATTTATAAAATATGTCAGGCACTTTAGAGCATCTAGAAAGATAGTTCCAAAAACACTCGGCATTCACACACACACACACACACACACACACACACACACACACACACACACACACACACGGAGGCGGGGGTTGAGAAATGAACAAAATGTGTACACAATACAACAGAAAAAAAAAAAAGACGTCTTCTTCACACGACCAATCTGGCTCCGGACCTCTTCTTCCTCCGGCTGGGTCCTCTAACCTATTGAATAAACAAGGACGAATGTCGCTCCAGGGGTCTTTCTAGAGGTGGCCTAAACAATTCCACTTCAAAGTCACTTCTAGAAAACACGTCTTCGATGTTTTAAAGACGACTGGGTACGCACGTGTGATTTCCTACCTCTACCCTGCGTCGGCAATCTCTACAGCTACATGTCCAGATTTAGCCAAGGTCTCTCTAAAAGGGTCAGGGGAAAGGTTGAGAGCAGCTTTTTCATATTATATACAAGGCCTTCTATGGCGGCGGGGAAATCTTCGCCAGCGTTTCCGACTGGCCGCTTGCGATGTCACGTCCCGGCTTTTCTCGGGTGGAAGGGGGACCCCGCGGCCCTACGATCGATCGTTCCTCCCGCTATACTGGATTCGGTTCACCTCCCTCCAGGGCTGTCGAGGCCTCCGTTCAAACAAGTCCGAGGGCTCAACAGGGCGGTCCCCTCCCAGTGATGGCCGAGTGTGCCTGCGCAGACCCACCGCCTCAGGCGGCAGAGGCCCTCAAGGGCCAATCTTGGCCTTCGGGTGGCCGCCATTCTTTCCTCCATGCCACGCTCGCCGACATCTGGAGATGTCCTCGAAGGCCTGGCTGGGGCTTCTCCATGGGCCCGGCCCTGGAGAGCGGAGGGGTCGGTGGATGGAGGAGGCCTTGCACAGAGACCGCCGCCATCGAGGCCCTTGGTTGGCGGGGCAGGATCGCTGCTCAGCCGGATCAGCGGCTGCTGGGAGGGCTCGGGCTCCTGGGGTCCGCAGGACTGAGACCAAGGTTGCTCCCGCCCCCCCCCCCCCCCACCTGGCGCAGGCCGGAGGCCGTGGGGGCCCGGAGGAAGGAGGCCGCACACCCTAGCTCGCCATGCTCTCTGCCGGAACTGACTTGGCAGTTCTCCTCGCTCAGACAGGAAGCCGGCATTTTAAAATGGCACAGCTTTTTTCCTGTTAACTCTGAAAATCAAAAAGCATGCAGTCAGCTCCTATCAACACCATTTAAGTGTTTCATGGCAGGACCTCTTTTTTTTATTTTTTTTTCTCATTTTTTTATTAAAAATTTCCATCTCCTCCCCTCCTCTTCCCCCTTCCCTCCCCTCCCTTTCACCCATACCCCCAATCCCTCCCTCTCCAAGCCAAAGAGCCATCAGGGTTCCCTTCACTATGTTAAGTCCAAGGTCCTCCCAACTTCCCCTAAGTCCAGGAAGGTGAGCAACCAAACTGACAAGGCTTACAGTGAGCCTGTCCATGCTGTAGAGTTTAAGCTTGGGCAGCTGAGGAGAGGGTGCCAGAAATGTTCAGATCCTATTGCCATACTCATGAATATCTTGCATATCACCATAGAACCTTCACCTGGCATTGGATGGAGAAAATGACAGAGCCCCACATAGTAGCACAGGACTGAGCTCCCAAGGTCCTGATGAGGAGCAAAAGGAGGGAGATCATGAGCAAGGAAGTCAGGACCGTGAGGAGTGCGTTTACCCATTGAGACGGTGGGACAGATCTAACGGGAGACCACCAAGTCCAGTTGGAATGGAACTGATGGAACAGGGGACCAAACCGGACTCTCTGAATGTGGCTAATGGTGGAGGAGGACTGAGAAACAGTGGCAGGACCTCTTAAAGAGCTGCAGCTAAGTCGAATTTATACAATGGAAAAAAATATCAATTTCAACAAATGGTGGTGATCTAACTGGATATCTGCATGTAGAAAAATACAAATAGATCCACATCTATCACCCTGCTTAAAACTCAAGTCCAAGTCAATAAAAGACCTCAGCATGAATCCTGAACCTGATAGAAGAAAAAGGAGTAAATTGTCTTGAATGCATTGGCACAGGAGACAATTTCCTGAATAGCACTAATAGCACAGACAGTAAAATCAACAATTAATAAATGGGAACTTGTGAAAGTAAAAAGCTTTTGTAAGCCAAAGGATACCATTAATTGGACAAAACAGCAGTCTAGAGCATAGGCAAATATCATCACCAATCCCAAATCTGACAGAGGACTGATTTCCAAAATATATAAGGAACTTAAGAAACCAGACACCAAAAAATCAAATAGTCCAATGTTAAAATGTGGTATAGATTTAAACAGAGAATTTTCAACACAGGAATATCAAATGACTGTGAAACACTTAAAGAAATGTTTAACATCCTTAGCCGTCAGGGAAATATAAATCAAAATGACTCTGAAATTCCATCTTATATCTATCAGAATTGCTAAGATCAAAAAGAAGTGACAGCTCATGCTGGAACAGATGTGAAGCCATTCATTGCTGGTGGAAATACAAACATACATAGTCACACTGGAAATCAAACAGGTACCATATTGACCTCTCCACATTCAATAAGCTGTGTAGATATTCTTCTCAGCAGTTGGGTCCCACTGTCAGTTTGTAGAGAGTGTCCATCTGTTTTAGCATTAGCCTAGGGTTTTTTCCAGGATATCCATAGAACATTCTTTGCCAAACATAAAATTGAAAGCAATCCTAGCCCTTCACAGAGATAAATTACAAAACTCAATAAATGTCTGGTAGGCTCAGCTTCTACTTTTCAAATGTTATCTCTTCCAAAAATGTTTCATAATACAAAATAAGTCAGGTAAGAACAGAATATTCTAAGGATTTTAAGCTAATACTGATGCTTTTTAATTGTTTTTATTGAACTATGTATCTTTCTCTGCTTCTCTTCTTTCCTCCCCCCTCACCTTCTACTCTCTCCCATGGACCCCATGCTCCCAATTTACTCAAAACATCTTGTTTTTTTTCTACTTACCAAATAGATTAGATCCATGTATGTCTTTCTTAAGGTCCCCATAGTTGACTAGGTTCTCTGGGATGGTGAATTGTAGTCTGGTTTTTCTTTGCTTTATGTCTAAAAAGCCACTTATGAGTGAGTACATATTATATTTGTCTTTATGAGTCTGGGTTACCTCACTCAATATGATGTTTTCTAGATCCATTCATTTGCCTGCAAATTTTAAGATGTCATTATTTTTTCCCTCTGTATAGCTCTTCATTATGTAAATGTACCATATCTTCTTTATTCATTCTTCATTCAAAGGGCACTCAGTTCCATTGGTCCTCCTGTCTGTTTTATGCCAATAGCAGACTGTTCTCCACATTGCAGCTATGTAGGAGAGTTTGAAGTCAGGGATTGTGATGCCTTCAGAAGTTCTGTTTTTGTTCAGGATTGTTTTGGCTATCCTGGTTTTTTTTTTTTTTTGGCCTTTCCATATGAAGATGAGTATGGTTCTTTTGAGATCTGTGATGAATTGTGCTGGGATTTTGATGGGCATTGCATTGAATCTATAGATTCCTTTAGGGAAGATTGCCGTATTTACTATGTTAGTTCTACCTGAAGCCAAAGACAATGGCGCTGGGCTTTGATTCTTCTGCATAGACGGGCTCTGTGGGAGCCTTCTCAGCTTGGTCACCTTCCTGGACCTGGGGGGAGTTGGGAGGACCTTGGTCTTAAAATAGAGTAGGGAACCCTGATGGCTCCTTGGCCTGGAGAGGGATGGAGGGGGGCTATGGGTGGAGGGGAGGTGAGGGAAGGGGGAGGAGGAGAGGAGGAGATAGAAATTTTTAAATATAAAAAAATAAACCATGAAAAAAAAAGAGCATGGGGGATCTTTCCATTTTCTGGTGTCTTCTGTAATTTCTTTCTTCAAAGATTTAAAGTTCTTGTCACACAGGTCTTTCATTTGTTTTGTTAGAACTACTCCAAGATATTTTGTTATTTGTGGCTATTGTTATGGGTGGTTTTAATACCTTGTAGTAGTTGTGAAAAATATGTAGCCATAAATATTGGCCACTGGTTTCCTCAAAACAAAATAAATCCAGTAAAAAGGACTTGGTTCATTTTGCCTCTACCAGGAATGGCAGTGGAAAGATTTTTGCCAGTCTTTATTCACTCAGTTCATGAAATGCATTTATCAGTAGAAAATTGCAACATATCATTTATCCTCTTAAAATATAGGACACAGGACAAGGCATAAACAACTAAAGCAGTGGGGCTGTAACATTTCATGATTTACAAACAAGTTATTTTACTAAAAGTAGAAAAGGGCCCTCTTTTCATTTCTGTTCTTAAAATAAAATAGTATGTAGAATATAGTTATAGATGGAAAGACTGAGATCATGTGTAATAGATTAGAATGTTGAATGCTAAAGATCAATATCTCCCCTGCTGTCACTATACTTGCTGAATGGCCAGGACTTTCACACTGGAATTCCAAGGATATGGCTTTGGGTCATTTAGGACATATACCATAGTTTGACCACACATCTTGAGGGTGTAAGACACTTTCCTAACAACTATGAAATCTTTAGTCATTTCATCTACTCCATATCCTTCCTGACAAGGCATAAATCAGAAAAGGACAGAGACATTATTTGGCATCATCTCAGCTATGTTATTTTTCTTTAAAAATTATTCATTCACTTAACGTGTGTAAGTATATAAGTCTACCACTTGCATGTCTGATGCTCTCAAGACTCAGAAGAAAAGATTGTATCCCCTGAAATTGGACTTATGGATGGTCCTGAGCTACCACATGGGTTCTGGGAAACAAATCAGGTCCGCTGCAAAAGAAACAATTGCTCCTAATTGCTGAATTATCTTTACAACCACGCCAACAAAACACCTCAGGATTTTGCACAGTATAGAGTAATTTAAGATATGTAAGTCCCTCATGGCAACATATATGACACATACTTTATTGATTGATACATCTTCAAGAGTGAACAATTTTTCTTGTGCATCTCTGCATTGGTAGAGTATCATGTTTCAGATATTCTGGAATATGTAAATGTTTCCTGAAAATGAATGTATAGTCATATAAGTTAGCTAGTATTTATATTTAAATTTTGCTGGGTATTTTAATATGAGACATGTAATCTTTGAGATATTAAAAAGTCAATTATATTCATCAATTATAAAAAAATCATATATACTATATGAAATCCATTGGTATGTATACATATACACATATATTTCAAAATACACTTTTCTAATTTCAGCTTAAACACACAAATATCTTGGAAAGTGTATCTATCCTTAAAAGAAAATATTAGTGACAATAAAAATAGCTTTTCTAGTCATTCTTAATAGGGTAGCCATGAACATGGCTGAGGAAATATCTTTACATTAGTATATCAAATCCTTCAGGCATATGTCAAGGAGTGATATAACTGGGTCATGAAGTAAATCTACTTTTAGATTTTTGAGAATTCTCCACATTAATTTTTCAGAGGAGCTGTGCAAATTTTCAATCCCACCAAGAGTGAATAAAGTTTGCTTTTTTTCACTTTCCCTCCAACATCTTTTGTCATTTGTTTTCCTGATCTTTGCCATTCTGACTGGGTTAAGATGAAATCTTAAATTTGTTTTAATTTGCATTTCTACTCTTTCTAAGATTGATAAACACTTTTTGAGATATTTTTGTTCTAGCCAGGCATGAGGATTCATGTCAGGTGTCCTGTCATTCAGGAGTTAAAACAGGAGAATTGCCATGAGTTTGAGGCAAGCCTGGACTGTTCAGTGAGTTCTGAGCTAGTATGGGCTACAAAGTAAAAGTATGAGGTCCTGTGAAAGGAAGGGGAAAAAATCAGATGTTCTTCTTTGAATAGAGGACATACAGGGAAAATAGATACTAAAGAATTTAATTTTGCTCTGAGAGGGACTATTTAGATCCATAGCTATTGGGGGTTGCTTGTTTTTATGGCTTTCTTTTTTGAGATCTTTACATATCATGGATATTAATAGTTTCTTAGATGTATGGCTGGAAAAAATATCTCCTATTTTGGGATTTTGAGTTTCTTCTACAAATCGATTCTTTTGCTGTAAAGAAATTTGAGGAGGGAGGAAAACTTGAGTAAACAGGATGGTCAAGATGGAGGAAGAACAAAGATGGAAAGCTATGAAAAATATATATTGTTTGAGGGAGACAATATTGGGTTAGCAAGAAACTTGGCACTAGAGAAATTCCTAGGAATCCACAAGGATAACACCAGCAAAGACTCTAAACAATAATGGAGATGGTGCCTAAACTATATTTGTCCTGTAGTCCGATTGATAACTATCATAAATATCAGCATAGAACCTTTCATCTAGCAACTGATGGAAGCAGAGGCAGAGATCCACAGCTCAGCTGGGCTGAGCTCCTAAAGTCCAGTCAAACAGTGGGAGGAGTGAGAATATGAACAACGAGAAAGATGTCAAGACCATGATGGGGACACCCACTGAAACAGTTTACCTGAGCTAATGTGAGCCCACCAACTTTAGCCTGACAACAAAGGAACCAGCATAGGACTAAACATCCTTTGTATATATGCCAGAGTGGTTATCCTTTTCTTTATGTCTAATATCACTTATGAGTGAGATCATACCATGTTTGTCTTTCTGGATCTGGGTTACCTCACTCAGGATGTATTTTTCTAGTGCCATACACTTGACTGCAAATTTCAAGAAGGCATTGATTTTACAGCTGAGTAGTATTTTATTGTGAAAATATAACACATTTTGTTTATCCATTCTTTGGTTGATGGTTATCTAGGCTGTTTCCAGGTTCTGGCAATTATGAACAATAATGCTGTGAACATAGTTGAGAAAATGTCCTTGTGGTATGAGTATACATCTTTTAGGTATATTTCCAAGAGTGGCATTCTGGCTCTGGAGGTAGATTCATTCCCAATTTGCTGAGAAACAACCATACTGATTTCCAAAGTGGCCGTACAAGTTTATACTCCCACCCAAATGCAGGGATGTTCCTCTAATTCTGTACCCTCTCTAGCATAAGCTGTCTTTTTTACAGCAGTATAGTAGAACTTGATGTCAGGGATGGTGATGCATCTAGAAGTTTATTTATTGTACATAATTATTTTGGTTCTTCTGGGCATTTTTTTCCATATGAAGTTAATTACTGTTCTTTGGAGGTCTGTGAAGAATTGTGCTGGGATTTTGATGGGTATTGCATTGAATCTATAGAATTCTTTTGCAAAGATTGCCACTTTTTACTATGTTTATCTTACCTATCTAAAGGCATTAGAAATCTTTCCATTTTCAGATATCTTCTTCAATTTCTTTCTTCAAAGACAACATTTTTTAATACAGATCTTTCACTTCATTGATTAGAGTTACTCCTAGATATTTTATACTGTTTATGATGTTTTTCTGATTTCTTTCTCAGCCAATTTATTATATTTATATAGGAGAGATACTGAATTTTTGTTAACTTGTATCAAGCAACATTATTGAAGGTGTGTGTCAGCTGTAGGTGTTCCCTGCTAAAATTTTTGGGGTCACTTATGTAAACTATCATATCATCTGTGAATAGTGAAAGTTTGACTTCTTCCTTTCCAATTTGTATCCCCTTGATCTCCTTTTGTTATCTTATTGCTCTAGGTAAACTGGAGAGAGTGGACAGCCTTGTCTTGTTCCTGATTTTAGTGGAATCACTTTGAGTTTCTCTTCATTTAATTTGATGTTGGCTTGCTGTATATTGCCTTTATTATATTTAGATTGTTTGTTGTATACCTGATCTCTCCAAGACTTTTATCATGAAGGGGTGTTGGATTTTGTCAAAGGATTTTGCCACATGTAATGAGATGAAAGTGTGATTTTTTTCTTCAGTTTGTTTATATGGTATATTACATTGATGGATTTTCATATGTTGAACCATCCCTGGACCTGTGGTGTAGTGAGGGGCTTCAGGCAGGCCTGCTTTTCATCCCACCTGGCTCCCGGCCACCGGCTAGCTTATGCCCCAAAATAACATCACACAAATTGTATTCTTTGAAACACTGCCTGGCCCATTATCTCTAACCTCTTCTTGGCTAACTCTCATATCTCTTGCTTTAACACCACAAATGGTGTCTTACCGGGAAAGATTCAGCATGTCTGAACGGCTGGCTCCATTGCATCTCTCTCACTGAGGAGAGGCACGGCAGTCTGTCCCAGAGAGGAGAGGTGAGGCAATTGTCTGAGGCATCTACCTCACTTCCTTTTTCCTGTTCTGTCTACTCCACCTATCTAAATTTTGCCCTATCAAAAAGCCAAGGCAGTTTATTAGCCAATGAGAATCCTCCATCATTTCCCTTTTTTTCTGTTTAAACAAAAAAGAAAGGCTTTAACATTAACATAGTAAAATTACAAATAACAAAACAGTTATCAAGTAAGAATTACAGTTACAGTATTTATATCTACTTTATCTTTTATCATAACTAAGGAAAACTATATCTATTTATTCTTCAACTCCATCAAAGATTCCAGAAGGATATAATATTACCTAAGTAAATGAGAAGTAGGAAACTTGCAAAATTTTAGAAATCACAGAGACATCTTGCTGCCTGGACAGTCAACCAAAGTTCTTTTGTACTGTTGGGGCATCCATCTTCAGCCTACAGGCCCATAGTTTCCAGCAGACATTTCCATGAAGCAGGAAATTTCAAAGGTAGTTCAGTTACTATCTGCTGTGTCCTTCAGAATGTCTCGCAGACCCTTTATTGAATCAGGAACCCCAAAGAATCATCTCACATTTAGGCAAGTTTAGCAGTCCTCTCTCGTTGGGTTCTTTGTGTTCACTTTCTGCAACAGTCCAGGCAAGAGCAGTGTCTTACCCAAATAGCTATCAAACTCCAGAAGGAGCCTCTTTGATGCCCATCTTCCTCTTGAAGTAGATTGGTGCTGCCAGGAGCAGACATGTCTCATTATCATGAAAAGCCCTAAGTTATTAAAACATCTTAAATGCCATATTCTGCAGTCTTTGAAAGATATGAAGAATGCCTATCTGAAATATATTTATGCACATTTAGAAAATCTAACTAACATGACTACAAGCTTGACTATTATCGATGATTATCCATTAACAACCTATATTTCCTAATTATACATTACATTTTTAAATGAACTACACAATCATAATACCTTAATCAAATCAGAAATACATATACATATAACAAAATAGACCTTAAATTTCTATCAATAAGGCAAAATTTATACCAATGTAAATTATTCATATCTATATAATCTCCCCCTTTAAATGTAAAAGAACATTTATAAGCAATATTTGGGAACATGGGCGCAGCCATTTCTCTCCAAACTGCTTCCTGCTGAATGGGGACACTGTTAATCAGATCTTTCATGGTGTAACCTGTGTGCCAGGTTCATCTCAGTCATCAGTTAAGCGAAGTAATTTTTTGCGGGTGTTCACAGCAACCTTTCAGGAGGGTGTGGTCTGTCATACCATATTGGGATTGAAGCAATCCAACAGGTCTCATTTTCTGTAAAAATAAAAGAAGAATCTCTTTTCCAAAGTATCATATCCTTAGATCCAAATTCTGAAGTCAAGGTATTTTCAAAATATCTATTCTGGAATAGTTTAGCATCATTTATACACAGATATCTTTTAGCAGCTGTTGCTCCTTCCTCAGCATTCAAACAATTAAAAGAGAACATAATAGTATACAGTATCAAGATTCTCTGTGTATTTTCCATCTTATACGACTTTATTTTAACCTCTATTTCGTTTATTTTTACTTTTATTTTTTGAGACAGGTTCTCTGTATATCTTTGTCCTGGAATAACTCTGTAGACCAGGCTGTCCTTGAACTCAGAGGTCTATTTGCCTCAGCCTCCCTAGTGCAGGGGATTAAAGGTGTATACTAGAACACCTTGAACTCACAGAGATCCGTCCGTCCCTGCCTCCCAGGCATTGGGATTAAAGGTGTGTGCTACCACACCTTGAAGTCACAGAGGTCAGTCTACCTCTGCCTCCCAAGTGTTGGGCCTGCATATATTTTTAACACACTATAAACCATTTAGACATTTTCTTCGACTTTGAATCTTTCTTTTACTGTATATCTCTCTTTTAGTGACCACATGAGTCTTTAATTTACCAAACAATATTGGTAGGACAAAAGCTGTGACTTTGACAGCTAGATACAGGCAATTCCTTAGATTTCTACGATTCAGGCCTTGTGGCTGAGATACCAGCCAGAGCCATGATCATTACCACAACTCTAAAGTGTTTCAAGGTCCCTGCCAGCAAGCAAGCTGCAATGGTGTTAAACAACAATCAAAAGCTCCATAGTCAGGACTGCCTGCTTGAAAGAGTCAGAGTTTGCCCTGGCAGGATGGCCCAAAAAGCTGGCATTTTAAAACAGCACAACTTTTTTCCTGCTACAGCTGAAAACCGAAAAGCACATGTTCAGACCCGAGAAATTGCTGCTACCAAGAAGCCATGCTTTACTCTATTCTTTCCCAAACTTTCTCAAGCTTTCTGTGGATTCAGTTATCCATGTGGGCGCCATTCTGTAGCGAGGAGCTGTGGGCCAGATCCCGCCGCCCCGCTCCTGGCCGCCTGGCTCCTGCATGGCTAGATTTATACCCGAAATAATTACACCGAAACTGTATTCTTTTAAATACTGCCTGGCCCATTATTTTCAGCCTCTTACTCACATCTTGACTAACCCATACCTAATAATCTTTGTAACACCACGAATGGTGTCTTACCAGGAAAGATTCAGCATGTCTGAACAGCTGGCTCCATCGCATCTCTCACTGAGGAGAGGCATGGCAGTCTGTCCCAGAGAGGAGAGGCGAGGCAATTGTCTGAGCCATCTACCTCACTTCCTTTTTCCTGTTCTGTCTACTCCACCTATCTAAATTTTGCCCTGTCAAAAAGCCAAGGCAGTTTGTTTATTAGCCAATGAGAATCCTCCATCACTGTGGAATGAAGCCTACTTAATGATGATGGATAATTTTTCTCATGTGTTCCTGGATTTGATTTGCGAGTATTTTATTAAAAGTTTTCATATCAATGTTCATGAGGATAACTGGTCTGTAATTCTCTTTCTTAGTTGAGTCTTTGTGGTATTTGAGTATCAGGGTAACTGTACTCTTGTAAAAAGAGTTCTGCAATGTCTCTTCCCCTTCTATTGTGTAGAAAAAAATGAGTATTGTATTAGCTCTTCTTTGAAATTCTGGTACAATTCTGCACTGAAGTAACCTAATCCTGAGCTTTTTTGGTAGGGAGAATGTTTATGATTGCTTCTATTTCCTTAGGGACAACAGGTCTATTTAAATTGTTAATCTGGTCCTGATTTAATTTTGGTATGTGGTACCTATGCAGAAAATTGTTTATTTCTTTTAAGTTTTCTAATTTTGTGGAGTACAGGTTGTTGAAGTATGATCTGATTATTCTCTCAATTTCCCAAGTGCCTGTTGTTATATTCCCTTTTCATTTCTGATTTTGTTGATTTGGATATTCTCTCTTCCTTTTGGTTAGTTTCGATAAAGGTTTCAGTATCTTGTTGATTTTCTCAAAGTACCAGCTCTTTGTATCATGGACTCTTTGTATTTTTTTGTTTCTATTTTATTGACTTCAGTCCTCACTTTGATTATTTCCTGGTGTCTACTCTTTCTGGGTGAGTTTGCTTCTTTTTGTTCTAGAGTGATCAGGTGTGTCCTTAAGTTGCTGGTATGAGATTTCTCCAGGTTCTTTATGTAGGCACCTTGTGCTCTGAACTTTCCTCTTAGCACTTCTTTCAAAGTGTCCCTAAGTTTGTTATGCTCTGCATTCACTTTCATTGAATTCTAGAAATTCTTCAATTTATTTCTTTATTTCTTCCTTGACCCAGGAGTGATTCATTTAAGCATTATCCAATTTCCATGAGTTTTTGGTCTTTCTGCAATTAGTGTTCTTATTGAATTCTAACTTTAAGCCATAGTGATTCAATAATATATATGGGGTTATTCAATTTTTTTTGTATCCGTTGAGGTTTGCTGCTACAGAGTATGTGGTCAATTTAAGAGAAGGTTTCATGAGGTGCTGAGAAGAAGTTATACTCTTTTGTGTTTGGATAGAATGTTCTATAGATGTCTGTTAAGTCCTTTTGAGTCATGACTTCTGTTAGTTTCTTTATTTCCCTGTTAAGGTTCTGTCTGGGGAATTGAAATCACCCACTATTAGTTTGTGGTGTTTGATGTGTGATTTAAGCTTTAGTAATGTTTCCTTTACAAATGTAAGTGTCCTTGTATTTGGGGGATAGATGTTCAGAATTGAGACTTCATCTTAATGGATTTTTTTCCTCTGATAAATGTGAAATGTTCTTCTTTATCTCTTTTGATTAATTTTAGTTTGAAGTCTATTTTGTTAGATACTAGAAAAGCTACACCAGATTGCTTCTTATGTACATTTGATTGGAAATTTTTTCCCCAACCTTGTACTCTGTGGTAATCTCTTTGAGGTTGAAGTATGTTTCTTGTATGCAACAGAAAGATAGACCCAGTTTTTGTATCCATTATGTTAGACTGTGTCGTTTTTATAAGTGAATTGAAACCATTGATATTAGGAGATATTAATGACAGTGATCATTAGTTCCTGTTATTTTTGGTTTTCTTGTTTATGATAGTATTTTGAGCTTGTTTTCCTTCTTTGGGTTTTGCTGGTGTTGGATTATCTATTTCCTCTTTTTGTAGTTGCAGCTAGTTTCCTTGGGTTGGAATTTTCCTTCGTGTACTTTCTGTATGACTGGATTTGTGGATAGGCATTTTTAAAATGTGGTTTTGTCATGGAATATCTTTTTTTCTCTGTCTATTATGATTGAAAGTTTTGCTTTATATAACAGTTGGGTCTGTCTTCTCTGGTCTCTTAGTGTCTGCAGAATGTCTAACCAGGACCTTCTTTATTTTAGAGTTTCCATTGAGAAGTCCTGTGTAATTTTAATAGGTCTGCATTTTATGTGTTGCTTGGCCTTTTTTCTTTGCAGCTCTTAATATTCTCTCTTTATTCTTTTTCTTTAGCATTTTGATTATTTTGTGGCTAGGGGACTTTCTTTTCTTTCTTTCTTTCTTTCTTTCTTTCTTTCTTTCTTTCTTTCTTTCTTTCTTTCTTTCTTTCTTTCTTTCTGGTCCAGTCTTTTTGGTGTTCTGTAAGTTTCTTATATGTTCATAGGTATGTCCTTCTTTAGGTTTGGAAAGTTTTCTTCTATGAATTTGTTGAATATGTTTTCTGTGTATTTGAGATAGACTTCTTCTTGTTGTTTTATCCCTATTATTCTTAGGTTTGGTTTTTTCATTGTGACCCAGTTTTCCTGGATATTTTCTATTAAGAATTTGTTTGATTTAACATTTTCTTTGACAGATGAATCTATTCCCTCTATGGTATCTTCAATGCCTGAGATTATCTCTTCCATCTCTTGTATTCTCTTGGTTTTTCTTGCAAAATAAGTTCCTTATCTTTTACCCAGATTTTCCATTTCCAAAGTTACCTCAGTTTGCGTTTTCTTTATTGCCTCTATTTCAATTTTCAATTCTTGAACTGTTTCCTTCACCTGTTTGTTTTTCCTTGGCTTTCTTTAAGGGATTTATTTATTTCTTCCAACTTTTTGTTTGTCTTTTCTTCTACTTCTTTAAGGGAATTTTTCATTTACTCTTTAAGGGCCTCTATTTTCTTCATAAAGTTATGTTTAAGGTCATTTTCTTCTGCTTCATCTATGTTGGGATTTTCAGTTTTTGGTGATGTAGAACCACTAGTTTTTGGTGGTGCCATATTGCTCTTTATTTTGTTGAATATTCTTACAAAGTCATCTACCTACCTTTTCCTCTACTGCGTACAGTTTGGAACTGTGCTTCAGGGGTTCATCTTCCTCCAACTGCTGCAGGTGGGGCCTTTGGCTCTGTTGGTCACTGATACAGTTTTGGGAACTTCTCTGGGTAAGGGCAGGGCTAAGGCTCTGGTGGTCATTTCTCCAAGTGTAGGTGGGGCCAAGTCTCTAGTGTTCCCATTTCTCCAAGTGTAGGTGTGGCATGGTTGCAGGTGTGTGGGAGGCTGCTCCCATGTCTCTAGGACTTTGGTGGGAGGGGGTGGAGTGTGAGACGTGCCTCTGGGAGCTAGGGCCTAGAGAGCAAGGTTGTCCAGTTGGAGAACCCAGACACTCATCTCTCCAGATATAGTCAGGGAGAAGGCTCCAGTGGGAGCAGATGCAGTGAGCGATGGTGGCAGGTGTGTTAAAGCTGCCCTTGGGTCCCTGGAAATTGGTGGGTGGGGATGAGGCATTGGATACCCCTCCAAGGCCTAGAACCTAGAAAGTAGGGCCCTCTAGCCAGGAACCTAGACATTCACCACTCCAAGTACAGTCAAAGCAAAGGCTCTTGTGGTCACAGATGCTGTGGGGGAGACTTGTGGGTGTGGGAGTCTGTTCCCATGTCTCTGGGGCTTTGATGGATGGGACTGGGACATGGAATGTACTTCTGGGGACTTTAGACTAGAGAGCAGGGCCCTGCAGCAGGGAATCCAAACATTCACCTCTCCAGGTGTAGTCAGTACCTGGTTGTGTTTTCTTACTTCTAAAATGAATTTAATTTTAATTGACTTTATTCTTCATGATGCATAATGTTTAGTATGGGAATTCATTAACATTCAAAGTAATAACTGACCACAAAGGACTTATTATTTAGATTTTATTAAATATTTTCTGTATGTCTGGTATTGACCTCATTTCTTTTGTTGCTGTTTCCTTTTATATAGCATTACATTGTAGTGACTTGCTTTAATTTTTTTCACTTTGTTATACCAACTGAAATTTATTCACAAACAAGAATACTAATGCTTTCATGTATACATTCTCCTTACTTTCTCATCCATGTTGAGATTTTTTTGTATAAAATTTGTAATATCTAGCATAGTTACAATGACAAAGTTTGCTTTTAACTCTTAATTCTACATTCTATATAAAAGTAATTCATGTACCATCAATATAGTGTTAAAGAATCACGCATATTAACTGATACAGTTTGGAGAGCTTCTCTGGGTAAGGACAGGGCTAAGGCTCTAGTGGTCATTCCTCCAAGTGTAGGTGGGGCCAAGTCTCTAATGTTCCCATTTGCGGTGGGGCATGGTTACAGGTGTGTGGGAGGCTGCTCCCATGTCTCTAGGACTTTGGTGGGAGGGGGTGGAGTGTGAGACGTGCCTCTGGGAGCTAGGGCCTAGAGAGCAAGGTTGTCTAGTTGGAGAACCCAGACACTCATCTCTCCAGATATAGTCAGGGAGAAGGCTCCAGTGGGGGCATATTTCTACATATTAACCCTTACCAGAGCATTTGTAGTTTTATACAGTTTCCTTTGTCCTCTTTTTTTTTTCTCAACTACAGGTCTACTTTTTTAAAAAAATATTAGAATTTATTAAATAACAGTAAATCTGCATACTACATCAATTTGTTGTCTATAATTCACTAAGTACTATTATTTCACATTTTAATCATAGCCACTAACAGTCCAATCTTTTTTAACATTAATCATGCATTACACTTTAGCCAATGAAATGTAGGCTACAGTGTAGCTAAGGATGAAAGAATCGGAGATGCCAGGCTTGGTGGGGCAAGTCTTTACTTCCAGCTCTGAGAGGCAGAGGCAGGTCATGGTTTTCTGTGAGTTGAGTCCAACCTGATTACATACCAAGTTATAGGATTACCAAAAGAGACAATCTCAAATAACAACAACTGCAAAAATTACAGTGGCAGTCTGTAGATGTAGTTTAGTGGGTAGAATACAGAAGGCTTGCCTGGCAAGCCAGAAGCTATGTATGTTTGGGACAGAGACTTGGTTCAGTAGGTAGACACTGATAACCAAGATCAATTCTAGGTCCCTATAGGAGAACTAACTCCTACAAATTGGTTTAGGACCCCCCCCCCTCCAACACATAAAAACATGTTGCACATGTGAATACATACTATGGAAATAAAAACTGTGGATTTCTTTTTTCCCAGAAAAAGCATAAAGCCAGGTGTGACATTAGCACTTGTAATTCTAACAGTCAGGAGGCAGAGACTATCAGAAACTCAGAGGAGCAAACTAAGAATCTAGGCTTACAGGCAGAGGTGGTGCACACCTTTAATCCCAACACTAGGGAGGCAGAGGCAGGCAGATCTTGGAGTTCAAGGCCAACCTGGTCTACAGAGTAAGTTCCAGGATGGGCTCCATAGCTACTGAGAAATCCTGCCTTGAAAAACCCAAAATCAAACCAAAACAAAACAAAAAACCAAGACATATGAATACAGCTCAGTGGTACAGTTCTTCTCTACAGCATGTGAGGCCAAGTATAATTCCCACCAGTAAAATTAAGAGAAGTCAGCTAGGTGCAGTGGCACACACCTTTAATTCATGTGTATTTGACTCTGATGCCAGTCAAGTGTACTTAGTGAGTTCTTTTCAGTCAAGACTATGGAGAAACCCCGCTTCAAAAGAAAAAAAAGTTCAGGCCAGGATGTATGAGCCTGTAACCCCAGCATAGGTTTAGCAGAAACAGGAAGACCCATGGAGCTCTCTGGGAGCTCTCTGGGTTCAGGTGAGCCATAAAGCCTCTGGTTGTATGAGACCCTTGTTAAGGGGAATCAACCAGAATAGGATAGAGAATGGTTATTTTCCACAATCTTGTTTGTAGACACATAAAAGTCAATGTTTCCCACAACCTTGTTTGTAGACACACAATATGCCACACACACACACACACACACACACACACACACACACACACACACAAAACCTCCAAAGGTCTATTAGTCATGGTGTTGTGCTGTATGCAGCCCAGGACCAGAGCTGGGAGCTCACTGTAAGCCATGGTCTAATGACACAGGTCAGTGGACATTGCCATGGCCCAATGCTTGCAGTTCTTCTTTACCTGACAGGGGCAGTGCTACAGCATTCAGTGGTCTAGAGTTTGTAGCAATTCCATAAAAGCTGATTATCTGCTAGGGTTTATGTCTACTTGCCCTGTTTCCATTAATAAACTCATAGGTGACAGTATTTTAGGAGTGTAAATGCATGATTTACCGTGTATGTCACAGTAATGCTGGGTGGCAGTTGATTCACAGACAAGGCAGTTATCTAGCCTTAGGCTGACTTTAACACTTCTTTTAAAGCAAGTATTGGTGGTGATAAACTCTCTCAGAGTTTTTCTCTGGAACTGTTTCTGTTTCTACTTCATTTTCAAAGCAGATTTGTTGAATATAGTGTTCTTGACTGGAAATTTTCTTTCTCTCTGTACAATTTGAGTTATCATCACACCCACATGTAGCCTACCAGGCTTCTTTGAAAAACTTTTACAGTGATATTTTAAACATCATTTTGTACGTAATGAGCTGCTTCTCTTTCACAGCTTTTAACAAAGCAGTTTCCCTTTTGGTTTAGATTTCTGACAGTTTGATTATAAGGTGTCTCACACACACTAAGGCTGTTTGGGCAAAGTTTCATTTTCTGTTTTCCTCTTACAAGTATAGTTGCAATTTAATAATTTTCATCCAATTACAACAAGTTTTTTATTGATGTAGGTAAATTGGGTATCATGGGTGAAGTACTGTTCTCTCTCTCTCTCTCTCTCTCTCTCTCTCTCTCTCTCTCTCTCTCTCTCTCTCTCTTTGCTTTGAGACAGGATATCACTCTATAGCTTATGCAGCCTTTGACCTATTGGCAATCCCCTTACTTCAGGCTTCCAAGGACTGAGAATACAGGCATGAACAACAATGCAGAAGGCTATGGGAATGTCACAATGACCAGTCAGTGAGCAACAATGGCCTTACACATAAATCCAAGTTGGTGAGGGTTCCCAGACAGTAAACAACTGACAGATCCTTGAAATTTGGGAGTACATGCAAACTAAAGTTGCTTCAAATTCTGACCTTGAATCAGCAATAAACAGCACTTGGGAAAATGACCACATGTATCTGTCTCCAGGGGTAACCAGATATCGTCTCCAGGGTCAACCAGCCTGTTTTGAATCTGCTCTGAAGTCTAAAATTAGCTGTCTGTGTAAAAGACCATCTTTGTGACTGAGAATCCTTTGTTAGTCTGAGTAATATTATCCTAGTATTGTTTCCCCTCACCAAAGCTATACAGACTAAGCAGAAGTCATCCTTCTATTCCCAGATATATGTGTGCCCAACAAGCATAAAACACACATCCAAAGGGCTGTAGAAAATTATTGATTATAAATATTGATTAAATATCAATATAGATTATTGATTCTTATTAATTTCAAAATCTTACAATTGCTTGTCAATCTTTCAATCATCTTCAGACTTAATTATTCACATTAGATATTGCCTTAAAAGAGATATACACCCTTCTTTTCTTTTATTATTAAACAGAAAAGGGGGGAGTGTCCATAGGGTTATAGGAATATAAAGCAGTGACAACTAGTGTTTAACATGTTGACCCCCTTGGCAAAGCCATGGAGTTATTGACTGTGGATGACTGGTTTCTCTCTGTGTATAACTTTCTCAAGTGCCACTATTATGCCTTTCTAATAAGAACAACTGTGGGGTTCTTTCCACAATCCTTTGTAGGTGTGTTTTATGCTTTTGGGAATATATTGATGGGTATGGACAGAAGGATGGTTTCTGCTTAGTCTGTATAGCTTTAGTCAGGGGATATAGCACTAGGGTATTTTACATTACTCAGACTAACATAGGTTTCTTAGTCACAAAGATGGCCTTTTACACAGACAGCTAAGTTTAGACTTCAGAGCAGATTCAAACAGGCTGGTTGTCCTTGGAGACAATATCTGGTTACCCCTGGAGACAAATACATGTGGTCATTTTCCCAAGTGCTATTTATTGCTGATTCAAGGTCAGAATTTGAAGCAATATAAGTTTGCATGCACTCCCAAATTAGTCAATTGTTTACTGTCTGGGAAACCTCAGCAGCTTAAAGCTAGATACAAGGTCATGGTTGCTCATAGGTTGGTCACTGTGACATCCCTAGCCTAAGGGAAACTATGTGACTTATCTTGGATTTTGGGAATGGGCCGAGCCCTAAGAATGTAACTTATAATTGTCCAGTTTGTCTGTGTGAGAGCAGATGCAGCAGAGCAGGTGTGGTGGCAGAGAGAGCAAAAGAGAAGCATGTAGAGCTAATTATGATGTTCAGGGAGAATTGTTTTTTTTTTTTTTTTTTTTTTTTTTTTTTTTTTTTTTTTTTTACAAAGCAGGAATAAAGTATGTTACTTTCTGATTGTGTGAGCCTATTTTTTTTTCTTAAAAGCCTTTTTAGATAGATAAGATTTTTTTCTGAAACCCTTGCTACTTTATGGCTTTCTTTATATTACCTTGGAGAAGATCTTAGAGCTGACCTTTTATGGTCTTCATTACAGCTACAACCAACATTATTGAACATTTCAATGTGGTTTACCCTTGCCTATAAAGCTGTGAATTTTATAGCATTTCTAGGTTTTTATAAGACAGTATAGTGTTTCAAAGTCAGTATTTCTGTGGAAGCATGAGGACTTCATATTCTTTTACATTTCTGAAGTTATTTAAGAATATCCATTCAAGGTTTATAATAAGATTCATGTTACTATGAGAGAAATATGAGCCTGAAATTGAGTACTTAAGGAAATTTCACACTTTTGCCAATAAAGGTTCAAACTGGCATTCAAATTTTCCAATTAAGTAAATAGAATATTTTAAATGAATGCTTAACTAAGGAGACAAGGATAAGAACTTAGTTAAGAGATAGAAGTGGTAGAGTGTTTGCCTAGTATAGTCAAGGATGTGGCTTTAGTTTAAGCTTCATGGCCTGTTATATGAGTTCTAATTGGTATTCATAATATAAAACTGAGAGCCAGATATTGGGGCAAATGCTGAAAAGATCAGAGAGAGAAAGGAGAAAACCACAGCCAACTCTTACCTTGCTAACTCCTCAGACAATAAAAAAAAGCTGAGCTGTCTCCTCCTACTTTTTATTTCTCTCTCCACCAAGCAATATCACGTAATGTCTGTCTATATTCTATAATTCAGACCTATGGTTAATTAGTGTTTAGCTCCACCCTCTGATTTTCAGTCAAGCTTTCTTTGTTAGGGCACAAAGTATCATATTTCTCCTTTTTTTACTTAAATTAAAAGGTTATAAATAAATATAAAAACTTATATACAATAAGTATAACTATATACAATATATAGAGTCAATAAATACATCAGCAATGTCTAATCCATTAGAAATTCAGAGAAAATACTCCTTATCTATCCTATCTTGATGAGTCCAAAAGGTTATATCTAATTCACTTTCTATTTTAACTTGCATTTCCAAAACTGTATTTTAATGTCTTTCAACCTTATATATACTCTTTACATGTCTTTAGCGAATTTCTTTTCTGTATCTGGTAATAAGGAAAACTATAATTACAAAGTCTTCAACTTCATTACAGACCAGAAAAGGAAATAATGTTACCTGAGTAAGCAGGAAGTGCAAGCAAGAGACTTCCCAAAAAAAAAAAGTCATAAATGACAGAAATGGCTGGATGCCTGGATAGTCACCTAAAGTTCCTCTTCAATATTGGGGCATCCATCTTTGGTCCACAGGTCTAAGATATCTGACAGACTTTTATGTAAAACTGTATATTCTAAAGGGGTATCATCCCTTTCTTGGCCAAGTTCAACAGTGCTTTTTTGTCCTGCTTGTCCAATTTGGGTAGCATAGTCTTAACAGTTGAGGCAAGAGCTCTTTCTTTCCCAGTGGCTAACTTTTACCACAAAGAAAGTAAACTTTATGTGGTGTTTCTTCAATGACCATAATCTTCTCTGAAGTAGACTGGTGCTGCCAGGAGCAGATAGAACTCATTTTCATAAAAAAACTGTTATTAAAACATCTCAAATGCTATGCTCTGTGGATCTCTGAAATGTTTGAAGATGACCTGTCTATCTAGAATGTATCTCTGACATTGAAAAAAATATATAATATGACTACAAGTTTAATTGTAAAAGGTGAATAATTACTAACTTGCATTTCCTTATTATCCTAAATAGTTGGTAATAATAATATTCAAGGACTAGAAATTTGAATTATATTGTTAAATGTACTGTATATGTACAACACCTTGAACAATAATAGAAACATTTGTATAGTATGTTCTAATGAAAATAATCTTAAATTTGCATCAATATATAAAATCCATATCAATGTAAAAATTTTAAAACAAGTAGTTACTGTTTTGGTTTAAAAATAGATTCAATAATATACCTTCTTCTTTTCAGAGTTGATCCAATGATATACCTTTATATCTTATCATAACTATGCCTTCTTTTTTCTTTTTAAAATGAGAACTCTGAATATAAACTCTTTTGTTCATCTATTTTCCTGGCAATTACCAAAAACAATTTGTAACCAACCCCCCTAAATAATGTTAAATATTCACAATCCAATGAAAGTTTTAAAAAATCCATCCCACTTCTTGGGAATGTGGGTGTCATGTTCTTAAATTTACTTCCTGCTATCTGGGGATAATGGCACCTTTAGGAGAAACTGAAAAGAAAAATTTGACTTAATTGTCAAGTCATGGGAGAGGTTGCTGCATCATTTTTTGTTCAGTCTCTGCATAATGGGAAAGTGCAACGCTTGTCTCAATACCTGACTTGAGCAGTGTGTGAGGCTGAATCCTCTCAGCTAGCCACCTCGAAATTGTTCTGAGAAGTTTGTAGTCCAAAAGTGATCTTTAGGTGATGTTTGTCAGCTTAGTGGTACTATGATAGCCCCGGTGGAATCATCATTGTGGGTCTCCATCATCCTTTTGGAAACTCTGAAAGTCACTGTTAGGCATTGTCTTGGTTCACTGCAGAAAACTTATGTTTTAAATGTTGTATGCAGCAGATCTCAACGAGGTTAAAGGACTATACTTTGTTATGCACATCCAGAGTACAAAAGCTTAATTCCTAGTTACCTTCAAACCTGAAATCATGCACAGGAAGCCAGATGAAATATTTTTCTAGAATCAATTAATACTCTATATGACCACTAATATCATGACAAAAAGTTTAATATATGTATAAATCTCATAAATTTCTAAATAATATTTATACATTCAGAAAAGCTTTAAAGAGTCAAAATGAAACCAAAGGACTATAAGATTAGTGACAATAAAATAGTTCCTTAATTTTTTTTCTGTCCCATATTAGGTGGCTCTTTTGACCTGAGACAGAGATTTTGGATTTTACTTTAACAAGCACATTTGGGTTTAAAAAAGGAGAGAACCACACTCCACCTCCAAAACCAACTCAGTTTCAATTAGACTGGAACTATAAAAATGAGAACTTGCATTATACATCTATAAAGAAAAGCAGAAACAAATATTTGGGAAGATTTATGAAATTTTATGCTGTTGGAGATGTGATATACTAATAGGCCAATTTAATCTTTTTCTTGGGACATTTTTTCTTGATGATTTGTCCTTTTTCTACATGTCTCATTTGTCCAGTGGTATTCAGATTTCTTAGCTGGATGCCTTTATTCTCCTGAAAAGACAAAAGCAAAGTACCTCCCAACCCTAATTTTGGGGGCCGTTCCCTTTTGACAAGTTATGTTTTATCAAATGAAAATCCTTTGTTAGATTTATAGGTTAGTTTAGACTGAATGGCCATTTTGCTTGATGAACTATCATCACTTCTAATTAATAGGTCTCTCTTTCTCAAATGAAACCTTTATCAATTTTGATGGTATCCATTGCTTCTCTTTTCTTGTGAAAACAAAAGTAAATCCCCTTCCCAAATGTAACACATATCCTGGTTTCCATTTTGAGATCAGCACATATTTAAAGCATACAGGCTGCTTTAATTCTGTAGTTCATTTTCTATTATCCAATGTCTCTCCACAGCTGTTGTTACTTTCTCATTAACATTTAGAAAATTCACAATAAGTGAAGTATTATGCAACATATTTCTGGGGGTCTTTATTGCCACTTCCTGTTTATTTAGCATATCCTTTTGAGTTCAGTTTGATCTTTCTATAACTGCTTGCCATGTAGGATTGTGTGATATACCTATAATATGCTTTATATTGTAATAAGCAAAAAACTTTTTTATTTTGCAGAGTTTGGAAATTTATTTTTTATATGGTTTATTTTTTTATATTTAAAAATTTCCATCTCCTCCCCTCCTCCTCCCCCTTCTCTCTCTCCCCTCCACCCATATCCCCCTTCCCTCCCTCTTATTTTACTAGAAACATATGTTTAAGAATTGTCAGTCTTAATTTGTACAGGTATACCCATGATGGTTATAACTTCTAGCAACTGTATAATTACTGGATCAGCTTTTTCAGAACCCAAAGCATTTACCCATTGAAATCCTGAATAGATATTAATGGTATGGTACACATACTTTAATTTTCCAAATTCTATGGATTGGAACATATCTATCAACCAGATTTCATTCCCTTAGATTACTTACCTTATGAAGTGAATTTTGGTTATATAAAGAACAAGTAGGAAATTTCCTTGGCTTATTGCCAAGTGATGGAAAAATCATTTTTCAGACCTTTGATATTGACATGATATGTTTTATGAAATTCTGAGGCCTCCAACATGTTTCCTAGCAACAGTTTATCATTGTTTTCATTACCTTGTGACAGAGGGCCTGACAGACCCTTATGGGATCAGATGTATATTATATATTAGGGTGATTCTTATTCCTGATTATTTCTTATAACCAAATGAACAATAAAGTCAATTCTATATCATTTTTATACATTCAGCAGTTTCAATATATAAAACAACATTTTCTGCATACTGCAAATCAGTAACTAAGTTAAGAGATTCTGTAAAAACCCATTGATACCATGAGAAGAGAAAGTAATTCTGACTTTTGGACAGAATAATAAGGGCTTTGAGCCATTCTACTTATATTTTGTGATTTGTAATGTGCCTTTCCTGATTTATTTGCATCAGTATAGTATGATAGTATGTAGAGGCTCCAGATATTGTTGTTCTCTGTATAACATGAGAAAGGATCCAGTTAGTTCTCTTTATAAATTGAATTTTCTGGATTTCAGAATATTTATTGTTATTCTCTCCCAAAAAAAAAATTACCACAAACTCTGTCAAGGCTCACATTCAAGGTTCAAATAATTTGTCAATTTCATCACTAATAAAAGGAGCTACAATTTCTGCTGGGTCTATTCCTGCTAAGTGACAAAGTCTGAATTTTTCTTTTAGAATTAACCCACATGATGTGGAATTCTTCTTTGTATGTTGTGAATATCATTGGTTAATAAAGAAACTGCTTTGGGCCTATAGCATAGCCATAGGGAAACAGAGATAGGAGTGGAAAACTAAACTGAATGCTGGGAGGAAGAAGGAGGAGTCAGAGAGAAGCCATGTAGCCCCTGCAAGAGACAAACACCAGACAGAACATTACCGGATAAGCCACAGCCATGTGGTAATACACAGACTAATGGAGATGGGTTAAATTAACATGTAAGAGTTAGCCAATAAGAAGCTAGAGCTAATGGGCCAAGCAATGATTTAATACAGTTTCTCTGTGATTATTTTGGAGCTGAGCAGCTGGGAACCAACAGACAGCCTCCTCCTACACCCAGAGACATTTTTCACATATTTTTTTCTCCTTTTATGTGGTAAAAAGATCTATAAGAAGACAATATCTTACCTCTGCATTAATATTCAGGAGAGGAGAGTGTGTAGAGTAAATAAAATAAAATAAAATAACCAAAATGCAATCAAGTTTTAGATCCAAACAAGCTACATGTGCATCCAATAATTTCTTTTCTACTAGAGCTAATTTTCTCTCAACTTCAGCTGACAATTCTCTTGGATAATTTAATTCCTTATCACCATCAAAAATTTTGAACAAATTACTCAGTTCATCACTTTTTACCCCAATAATAGGCCATAGATAAGAAATGTCTCCTAGTAATCTTTGAAAGTCATTAAGTGTCTACAATTAATCACTCCTAATTTGCACCTTTTGGAGATCTAAATTTTTGGAGACCTATTTTATATCCTATATAATGAACAGAATCTTCTCTTTGTAATTTTTTTCAGGGGCAATTTGTAATACTCAACAAGGTAAAACTTTCTTTACTTCTTCAAACATTCATTATAAAGTATCTACATTTGAATCAGGCAGTAAAATGACATTCATGTAATAATAAGCTTTAGACTGAGGAAAATGCTTATGTATCATTTCCAATGGCTGACTACAAGATACTGGCACAAGGTTGGGCTATTTAGCATTCCCTGTTGGAGGAGCATCAATTGATATCATTTAACAATCTGACAAATATTATAAGGAGGCACTGTCAAGTCAACTTTTTCTCTGTCTTTTTCTTGTAAAGGCATAGTGAGGAAGCAATCCTTTAAATCAATAACAATAACAGGCCATCCTTCAGGTAACAGAGAAGGCAAAACAACTCTAAATTGAGGAGAGTTCATTGGCTCATTCACCTTTTTAACAGTTCATAAATCTGTCATCATTCTTCATTTTCTAGATTTCCTTTTAATAACAAATAGAGGATAATTCCAAGGGCTAGTTGATTCTTCAATATGCTGAATTTCTAGCTCCTGTACTAGATGTTCTAAGGCCAAAAGTTTCTCTGTTGCTAAAGGCCATTGCTTATTCTACATGATTTGTCCATCACCCATTTTATATGTAGGGTTGTTGGTGCTGTTGAAAGATCAGAAGTTGTTATGCCCTGTTCTTGTACAAACAACCTAAATAATCAGTGACTGTTCTTTATAATACCTTCTAATATAAATCTGAAAAACATACATTTATTTATGGCTTGTTTCTAAAATTGGGGGACTGTTTATCTTAGTATTTCAATGCTGTAACAAATCACATCCCCACAAATTCAGTGCTATGTTAGCCATGTATGGCTTTAATGTTCTTCTCCTTCCTTGTCACCATATTAATTCAATCTATCTTGTGCTATGCTTTATCTGAGGTAACATTCAAATTCCTGAAAGGTAAACATGTACCTCCTGAAGAAGCCAATTTGGGTACCAAGATTCTGGTGCAATTATTGTTACATATGCACCTTTGTCTATAAGACCTTCGATGATGTCATTTATTAGAATTTTAATTTTGATCTCTTTGCTGAAATCTCAGCCCCGGTCTGTGCTCTATGTGCTAGCCCTCATTACCGAGCTTTGGGAAAGGGGCTGGAGGTTGAGAACTCAGACACAGTGACAGACTGACACACAGATCTCCCAACACTGGTTCAGAAAAGCCCCCACTTTATTAACACCATGTAGACTTAAATACACTGCAGTTAAAGGTCAACAGGTGATCCTCTGATCCTCTAACTAGGCACAGCTTCTAGTAACTTATATTAGAAGGTTCTAGGAGGGAAAAGCAACTGAAGGCCAGGACTCATTAATCCCAACATCTTCCCCCTAAATTTTTTATAAAACAGAAGACCCTCCTGTCTTAGGTCATCTCAGAAGAATAAACCATTATCCGTCTTTGGGAGGCCCCTTCCCTGTCTTAGGCGGGCCCTCTTCTGTAGAAGTTGCCCATCTACGGAGGAATCTTCATTGTTGGTGCAGTATTTACAACCAGACCTTACTGGCCAACAGGGTCAGAAGGACTTGCTACATGACCATATGCTACATTCTCATGGGTTGTCTGATCTGACACAGGATTTAAAGATGAATGCCCATGGCAACAGGCATTAAGATTACCAGCAGTAGGGTCCCCATTCACCACTGGACCCAGCCTCCCATTTGGGCTATGGTATTTAACCAGCCCTTTGGCTAAAACAGTTACAATCTGGTGTGCTAATTGTAACATTTCAAGGCTATTCAAGTAGCCTTTGAGTTGTTTCACCACATAAGAGGCATTAGCAATATTAATAGACATCATACAAATGGAATAATGAACAAGAAATTTGTTGTATTTGCCATAAGTCCACCTGCTCCTACAATAGGGCAGTCTCTTGATTTAAATTTGCTCTGCCACAGACTCTTCGGCATGTAGAGCCTAGAACTGCCACTGCCTTTTCCTTGCCCCACTGCTGCATTCGCGGGCAGCCCAGTGCAGTCTGTGCTGCAACTTGTCTCAGCTCCAGCACTTGTTGTTGTGTTTCCTGATCCTTCTGGCACTGCTGTGGCATCCGCCAGGCTAGGCACTGACTGGGCTGAGGCAATGTGCCTTCCACCACAGCCACCTAGCAAAGCTCTGCTCCAGCTGCCTTCTAACTCCAGCTGCATTCGTTCTAGGTCCATACTGGTGCATGAAGTGGAGCAGAACTCAGGAAAGCAGGCTTGCTGCTCTGCAACCACTGAAGGGGCCCCACTTAGGGAATTTGGGCATTGTCAATCTGTCTGG